>NW_020638400.1:594-1000 GCF_003573695.1 Papaver somniferum
ATATTCTGTATTTTCATTGTTTTCAAGAATAAATATTTTTATTAACTAATTTTGCATTTTTAGGTAATAAATAAAGTTTGGATGAATAGCGGAGCGGAAAAGAGCAGAAAAGTGGTGAAAATCCGGGAGGAATCACACAAGGAAGCCGCGAAGAATGTTTTGCGTAAGACCAAAAGGCTAGAACTGGGCTTGAAGAGGAAGAATTGTTCTTAAAGAAGATATGGGCTTGGCATACCCAAGGCCCAAAACCCTCACCCAAACCCATTTCCAATATCCATACCCGCCTTCATCTTCAGCCGTCAGATTGGATCATCTCAGCATCCTACGGTCGCTTCATCGTCGTGCATCGAAGTCTAAAGCTCCTGTCGAACACTACAGCACCTAACTTCATCTTGAGCCGTCAGTT
>NW_020638401.1:0-309 GCF_003573695.1 Papaver somniferum
ATGGAAAAGTAATAAAGCCGACGTTTCAAGGAAAAGGGAAATGGCTAGATCATGGCCGTTCTTTATCTCACCGATGTCTGGAACACTTTTTTTCTTTTTTATCCTTGTGCTCGACAAATTATTACACTTCCATTTGACCGTAGATATGAACACAGTAAAAGTTTTTCCTTCCTGAAAAACATTGTAAGTGTGTACACATATATCTCACTATCGGACACGTGCATACAGAAAGGTACGTGGAAAGCATGCAAGCCAAAACATCAAAACATGATGCGTCACGAAGCACCAAATAAACCCCTAGGAGTTGCT
>NW_020638401.1:509-905 GCF_003573695.1 Papaver somniferum
AAGCGCGATCATGACTACGAGTGGCACGCCACTGTTATTGAGATAGTTGGTCCGTGGGCTTACGGTTGGATTCCTGGTCCCCGTGGATGGCGGCCCACCGAGAATAGTAAGCCGCGCGAATATCCTCCTGTTCTCTATGGAGATTTCTGCCCCTGGCGTCTGAACTTTGCGGGCATGGATTTTCCTTATGCCCTGGATGTCGTAGAGGGAGACGAGGAGGATGGTTCCGGTGCAATACCCCCACCGAAGAATATTTCAGCTGCTCAGGTACGCAGATTCTAGCTGTGCTTCGTTTTTATAACTTCCATCAGACGGGAAGAATAATTCCTTTTGTGGTGTCGGTTTCAGGTATTGAAGAAGAAAAAGATTAGGCCGAAGCAGTCTTCTACTACGGTG
>NW_020638402.1:0-485 GCF_003573695.1 Papaver somniferum
TTGCTTCTCACGGGTATTCCAGCCCAATTTTCCGGGTCCAATTGATTGTTCTGGGCTTGTAATGTCTTCTAGAGTCCGTAGGTACCAAATATTCCCATTGAATCTCCTCCTAAGTCGCTCAAATCTCTGCTCAAAAACTGCTGTCTTTTTTTTCCGCCAATTTCTGTTTTGAATTTTGAATATGACCTCCCCCTATCCAGTTCCGGTCTCCCTTTAACAGATGCCTGGAAATGGGTCACCCCTTATTAATTAGGTTACCCCTTATCCAAAGTGATATTCCGTATAGTAATTTTTTCCACGAGCGCAAAAACCACTTTTTAGCCAATTTCGCCACAAAGCCTTATTCTTCCAAAAACACCTACAAATAAATAAAATAACCAAATAAGTACGATATCGAGCACTAACAATATATACAAATGAGCTATATTAGACACATAAATGCGTCTATCAAATACCCCCAAACTTATTATTTGCTAGTCCTCGAG
>NW_020638402.1:579-1000 GCF_003573695.1 Papaver somniferum
AAGTATCCAAAGAGCTATGAGGACATACATATTCTCAACCTATCTCCAAGTAACTAGAATGCCAGAGAAATTAAAGGTGTCAGCTCTAAAGCTAACTGAAGAAAAGGGAAGACACATCCACACGACTGCTAGATAAAGAGATATCCGCTATACAGCTGGATAAACATTGTAAGATTCGTCCGCTGCTTTACAGCTGGATAAGATTAGGAGAGAGATAAAAATGAGAGGGACATCTGCTATACAGCTGGACTAATTACGTGTGATGAGTTAAACCAGTGCTAGAAAGATCTTGTGCCAGATTGAAAGCAGACTAACAAAGCAACCAAAATGCATCTTTCTTCGACTCTCTCACAGTGCCCAGTAGAAACAACGCCTTCTTCGGTCTTCAACTGTTGATGATAAACTCTCGAACCTCATAGAA
>NW_020638403.1:0-430 GCF_003573695.1 Papaver somniferum
GCAAAACTAATCCAAATTCCAACAAATTTTATCTATCTTGAATCAAATAGAAAGACAAAGCCGACACAAAAATAAAGAGTTCATAAAAATATTGAATTTTTTATAAGTGAACTCAAAAAAGTCTACACTCTTTGTTATAAGTCGGAAGTTGATTTCTGAGACTAAATTGTAAACAAGATAAACTCATCTTTAACAGAAAAAGTTTGACAAATGTATTGTAATCACAATTAATATGTTCTAAGCCATTACGTCTAATAAAAATTGCATTTCTGTGTACGTTGATTCAAGAAAATATGAAGGAAGTCAAATTTAACAATATAAGAAGGATGAAAGACCAGCCAGAACTAATCCAAATTCTAACAAATTTCATCTATTTGAATCAAATTGAAAGACAAAGCCAAGACAAAAATAAAGAGTTCATAAAAATGTT
>NW_020638403.1:517-1000 GCF_003573695.1 Papaver somniferum
TTGATTCAAGAAAATATGAAGGAAGTCAAATTTCACAATAGAAGAAGGATGAAAGACCATGCAGAACTAATCCAAATCCTAACAAATTTCATCTATCTTGAATCAAATAGAAAGACAAAGCCAACACAAAAAGAAAGAGTTCATAAAAATGTTGAATTTTATATACGTTAACTCAAAAAAGTCTACATACTTCGTTATACGTCTGAAATTGAATTCTGAGACTAAGTTGTAAACTTTATAAACTCATCTTTAACAGAAAAAGTTTGAAAAATGTATTGTAATCACAAATAATATGTTCTAAGGCATTACGTCTAGTAAAATTTGCATTTCTATGTACGTTGATTCAAGAAAATATGAAGGAAGTCAAATTTCACAATAGAAGAAGGATGAAAGCCAGCCAGAACTAATCCAAATTCTAACAAATTTCATCTATTTGAATCAAATTGAAAGACAAAACCAATACAAAAATAAAGAGTTCATAAA
>NW_020638404.1:0-362 GCF_003573695.1 Papaver somniferum
CATGGAGTGAGATGAAAAAGCTATTTTTAGAGAAGTATTTTCCTGCTTCTAAGGTAGCATCCGTTCGTAAGGAGATTAGTGGTGTTCTTCAGATTACTGGGGAGTCTCTCTATGAATACTGAGATAGGTACAAAAATTTAGTGGCAAGTTTCCCTCACCATAACATATCTTCAGCACTCATCATTCAATACTTTTATGAAGTATTACTCCAGAGCAAAGGAACTTGATTGATGCAGCTGCTGGTGGTTCACTTACTGAGAAGACAATCTCGCATGTGACTAGTTTGATCGAGAGTATGGCTTAGAATGCTCAAAATTTTTACACCATACATGACTCAAATGTCAGAAGAGTTAGCAATATGG
>NW_020638404.1:373-1000 GCF_003573695.1 Papaver somniferum
AGAATGCTCAAAAATTTTACACCATACATGACTCAAATGTCAGAAGAGTTAGCAATATGGAAGAAACTTCACAATCAGAGCAACGAATGAACAACATAGAGAAGGTAGTTCAACAGATAGCTTCTGCAGTTATTCCTACATATGAAGATGATGCTGAGGTGAATGCTATATTTCCCAATCAAAGGCAAAGGTATAATCCATACTCAAATACTTATAATCATGGTTGGAAAGATCACCCAAATTTTAGTTATGGAAATAAGCAAGCTGCAACTCCTAATCCATATGGGAGACAAGGTGGTTTCTAGCAAAAATTCCAACCACAACAAAAACCTCCAACTGAAGAATCAAAGATTGACATGCTCATATCCATGTTCCAACAAAGTCAACATAAATTTGATCAGAATCAGTTGAAAACTGATAACACTATTAGAGATTTACAAACTCAGATGGGGCAAATGGCGACAGATATGAATCAAATGAAAGCGCAAGCTTCAACAAAGTTTCCATCATAACCTTTTGTGAATCCAAGAGAGCACATTAATGCAGTAACTCTAAGAAGTGGGAGACAAACTGAGGAGCCAAATCAACAAAAAGAGGTTAGTAACGACATCGAAAAGGAAGTAGAAG
>NW_020638405.1:0-525 GCF_003573695.1 Papaver somniferum
CTCAGAAATCCGAAGCCTGTGTTCACACCAGTGGAGTCCGTAAAAGAAATCAACATAGGAACGGAAGAAAGCCCAAATATGATCAAAATAGGGACCATAATGGACGAAGGGAGGGAAGATTATTTAACCAAATTACTTAAGGAATACGCGGATGTGTTCGCCTGGAAGCTAGGAGATATGCCGGGGATTGACCCAAAAGTAATCCAACATGAACTACGCATCAAACCGGGCACGCCCCCGTTCAGGCAGAAAATACGAAAAGTAGCTCCAGAGTATCATGAGGCAGTAGAAACAGAACTTCGGAAACTACTAGACGCAGGATTTATCAAGGAAGTCAAATACCCTACCTGGATCTCCAACATGGTCATTGTTCCTAAGAAAAATGGAGGGGTTAGAATATGCATCGACTTTACTAATCTCAACAAGGCATGTCCAAAGGACAGCTATCCCCTGCCGAGCATAGATCAGCTGGTAGAAGCAGTAGAAGGATATGAAGAACTGTCAATCATGGATGGACATTCTGTC
>NW_020638405.1:536-1000 GCF_003573695.1 Papaver somniferum
CAGCTGGTAGAAGCAGTAGAAGGATATGAAGAACTGTCATTCATGGATGGACATTCTGGCTACAACCAAGTGGCCCTGGCAGAAGAAGATCAGCCACACACAGCGTTCTACACCCCACATGGCCTTTATTGCTACACTAGAATTCCCTTCGGACTTCGAAACGCAGGGGCAACATACCAAAGAATGGTCGATGCTATCTTCAAGCCATGGATTGGAGGAACCTTAGAAGTCTACGTTGACGACATGCTCGTCAAAAGCAAGCTGCGCAAAGATCACCACCAGGATCTGAGAAATATCTTCGAAGCAATGAGAAAACATCACATGAAAGTGAATCCGGAGAAATGTACTTTCGGTGTCACCTCGGGGAAATTCCTCGGGTATCTGGTAACAAAAAGGGGTATCGAGGTAGACCCAGCAAAGATTCAGGCCATAGTAGAGATGTCGTCCCTGAAGAATTTAAAGGA
>NW_020638406.1:0-208 GCF_003573695.1 Papaver somniferum
GAGGATGTCTCTGCGTGATCAAGTGGCAAACGCAGACCTCTGCGTGATGGACACAAGACATTAGAAGATAAGGTTCCAACGGCCTTCAGAGATGGGTTCCACACTCTAACCCTATAAATACCCCTTCTCCACCAAGAGGAAGGGGGATCGGAAAAATCAGGAAGGGAAGGAGAGAGAGATCACGAGTATAAGTTAATCCTTTAGAAGA
>NW_020638406.1:219-449 GCF_003573695.1 Papaver somniferum
ACGAGTGTAAGTTAATCCTTTAGAAGAGAAAATACATGTAAACCCAAAAGTCATTCGACTACTCTTGTAACCGTGAAGAACATAGTGAAACAACAAACCCCGTGGACGTAGGCCTTAGTGCTGAACCACGTAAACCTCGGTCTTGTTTACATTTCATCACTTTATATCTGTCTAACCCCATGGATCTTTACTTGTACGTTTTGCTTTCTTTGTTTTTACCTATATCCCGT
>NW_020638406.1:460-1000 GCF_003573695.1 Papaver somniferum
TAACCCCATGGATCTTTACTTGTACGTTTTGCTTTCTTTGTTTTTACCTATATCCCGTGCGCAAACGCCCCGCATGGAGTTGTTAGATGAGGCTGTGATAAACCCGAAGGTTTTGAGCCAAGGAATCAACACTAAGATATCATCATCACAAATCACTCTAGATTACGATGATTGGTTGTGAGCATTCGATGCCTTCGTGATTTGTGTGTTCACAAAATACTTGGTTTGATCTGTTATGTACATACATTTATATATATAATATGTTCTCTCTTTATTTCCTATTAGTCTGTGATTGTAATTTAAATTGTGTGTGGAAAGTTAGAATCGTTAGCCTCATTGGGGGTGTTATTGTTCACTCTTATTACTGCTGTCCAGAGGAAGCACCGAGCTTGCTGCTGCATAGGGGCACCTAAATAGCACAAAAGCATGCTAAGATTTTAAAGTTTCACACTTTTGCCATAAACACAACCAAAGAGCACTGTAACCCTCTGTGCGTCTTCCGCTCTTTTGATTTGGTGAGATGCCGATTATATAGTCTCG
>NW_020638407.1:0-340 GCF_003573695.1 Papaver somniferum
ACACTACAACACCTAACCCCATCTAGAGCCGTTAACTTCGTTGTATCAAAAAATCTGACGGTCGCTACCAACCTCTTCAGGAGGAACCATCCGATCCACCTACCAGCTTCACATCCCACGGCCCATCTCACGAAACATCACCTCTTGATGGACACGCCTCACACCAGAACATCCCATACCCTAAAACTATCGAACCAACCTCATTCTTCCTCTTCCCTGCTCTTTCTTTTCCTTCACCTTCACCCGACAGTTGCAGAGCTGCAACTGCAACTCCTGCCCCTGCCATGCCGCCAACACCATCACCTCCACAGTTCTGCCACCACCACCTTCCCAAAACCGA
>NW_020638407.1:540-683 GCF_003573695.1 Papaver somniferum
TTGAATGGTCAATGGGCTTTGAGTACTAATGGGTTTGATAACAATAGGCTTTTGATTAAGCCTTTGCTTTCAAAGTAAAAGTAAGATGGGCTTGACCTTTGGCCTTTGGAATGAACTGAGCACAAGGCTCAGTTCATTCCAAA
>NW_020638408.1:0-647 GCF_003573695.1 Papaver somniferum
AAGTTTAATTTATGAGCTTAAGCCCCTTCCCCCTCGATGCATTTCTAACTATCTCTTGGGATAAACCTTTCGTCAAAGGTTGCGCGATATTCTCCTTGGACTTTATCCAATCAATGAAAATAACGCCGATTGATATTAGTTATTTTCAGCTTTAGCTATTTTAGCTTGTCTAACACAATATATAGATATAGCTGGCACAGGCCTATGCCAGAGAGGAATGTCTTCTAAAAAGCATCTTAGGCACTCAGCCCCCTCTCGTGCTTTATCTAACTCAATACTCTCAGATTCCATAATGAATTGAGCAATATATGTTTGTTTGTAAATATTCCAAAAACAAACCCTCATGTTAGATTGAAACATATCCACTCGTAGACTTAGACTCCTCTGAGTCAACTATCCAGTTTACATCACAAAGTCCCTCAAGGACAACAAGATACCTTTCATAAATCAAATAAAAGGTAATCGAGTATTTTAGGTACCATAATACTCTACTCATTGCATCTGAATGCTATTGCTCTGGACTATTATGATATCTACTTAACTTACTCACAATGTAGGAAATGTCTGGACTCTTACAGTTCATTAAATTCATCAGAAATCCTATAACTCTTGAGTATTCAAGTTAAGATACTCCATTACCCTTTTTT
>NW_020638409.1:0-1000 GCF_003573695.1 Papaver somniferum
CCACCAGTCCGTTGATTTCTTTCAACTACGAAACAATTTTCGTACGTGTACTTCCTTAAACTCATGTAATCGAACCTAGTTTTCTAGGCATGAAATCAATCTTAAGTTCATTATACGATTCAGTAACAAGTTACAAAGACAGTGTCTATGTCGCAATTACGATGTTCAAAAGATAGGCATTATACTTCGTAATTCAATATTCCAAAGTTGTGAAACAACTTGTATATTCTTCCTTGACACTTTGATTATAACAAGATGATCTGATCTCTAATACAAGAGTTTCATATATATAACCTCGCATGTTATGTTTTCAATCTAAACAACTTGAAAGTAACATAGACAGAAATGGAAACAAGTCAATTCTTGTGTTACTAACCTCAAGGAGAAGGATGATGTTTTCGTTGATGTCGATACGTCTTTAGAATCTTGAAGTCTTCAGAGTAATACTTGTTTGTCTCAACATTTCTAGACTTTGAGTTGTGATACTGAAATATGACAATCAACCTTTACATACCAACGCTTGGTGGGTTCAACCAAGCAATGCTCTAACAAGTAGGGACTATAAAATTAGATAAATTCGAAATTTTCATAATCGGTAGATTGTTGAACTTCACTAGACTACTGATTATGCAATGATTTGGGGGGGGGGGGGGGGGGGATTCAATTTGGGGCTTATTATGTATTTGGTAGTTTCAATAAGATAAATTACTACCGACTATGCAATGATTTTGGAACAGAAGTGTACAATCGGTCGGTAAATAACATACTCCATTATCTACTGATTATGGGACATCAATGGTATTAAATACATGCAAAAATGGAGATTTTTTTGCTAGCGGCCACAAATAAACGCATACAATGTGGGCCTTGAGTTTCTTAACACAATACTTGTTTATTTGATGCATTATTATCTTCATTTTGATGCGATTATTCGTTTTCTTACATTAAATAATCTTCTAGGGTTTCTCCACAAAAATTTGTATCATCCAACAAATACCCC
>NW_020638410.1:0-297 GCF_003573695.1 Papaver somniferum
CATACATGTATTGGTAGATCGTGCGCGTGCAAATTTCTTATCACTATGTGAATTGTGCTAGAATCAGGGTGCCTAAATATCTAGACTAAGACTCCTAATAATTACATATTTGCACAAGAGTCAACATTTCAAGGTAAATGAGCTCCATTTTTATGTTTTTTTCAATTTTTAATAATTTTTAATAATTTTTTTTTATATATAACTCTTTGGTTTTAATGGGTTTGGTTTCTTGGGATAAATTTGGTTTAGACGGGATTATGTCAAAAAGAAAGAGGTTTGTTTTCCTATTATAGCATG
>NW_020638410.1:308-543 GCF_003573695.1 Papaver somniferum
ATTTTCATTTTTCATTTTTTTTCAAAAAGAAGGAGTTCTTGTTTTCAATTATGGCATATTATGGCATATTATCGTGGTATCTACTCTATACCCCCAAACCTAAACTAAACATTGTCCTCAATGTTTCAAAATATGGAAAGAATTATAAAACAACATATGGAAAGGGACATGCTGAGTAGAGTAAAAGGAGAGAGAATACCCGATTTCGGCGAAAGCAGAATTAAAACTCCGTTAT
>NW_020638410.1:735-1000 GCF_003573695.1 Papaver somniferum
CTGTGAAACAAAATGAGCTACCCCCAAACCTGGATTTTTCAACGGATAAAATTTTGGAAACAAAATCTCGCAGTTTTGGGGGTTCATCATGCACAAGGTCTAGCTCAAAGTGAACTGTGCTAGGGACGGGCAAACATGCAATTTCCAACTGTGGTTCCTCAAAGATATTATACTTAGAAGCGAAATAGTCCAAAAGGACTTGGGAAGCATACAGTTCCATTCCTAGATTAGGAATTTTCAGAAAAATCGGTTTGACAATATGGGT
>NW_020638411.1:0-1000 GCF_003573695.1 Papaver somniferum
GCTTCTAAATCTCCTACACTATTGAAAAGAAGAAGCAAATCTGTCGATGATTCAGCAACAGAAACCTCCCCTACTGCTAAATCTCGTACACCAGTGAAAAGAAGAAGGAAGTCTACCGATGATTCACCAACAGGAACCTCCCCTACTGCTAAATCTCCTACACCAAGAAGTATGAGTAAGGTTCCTCAGGAAAAAGGTAAATCAAATCAAAAACAAAGCCTAATATGAACTTCATATTGACATGCAATATTCCCAAAACCTAAAATATGTACTGTTACATATTCAAATGTAGTGTTGTTTAACTAATACATACTAAAATTTAGTATGTCAATTTATATGTGTACTACATATCAATATGTTGTCTGCAATTTGTACTTCATTTTGACAAGTTATATGTTGTACCATACTGATATGTAATGTGTACAAAACTTTTTGATATGTAGTCTGCAATTTGTACTTCATTTTGACAAGTTATATGATGTACCATACTAATATGTAATGTGTACAAAACTTTTGGTTTACAAAAACAGCAAAAACCAAAGGAAAGAAAGCAGATGCTGCTCCTGAAGCAAAAAGCAAAAGAAAAACAGCAGCGGCAACTGCTAAAGCAAAAGGAAAAAAAGCGACAAAGGCTGCTACTCCTTCACCACCGGCAAAGGGGGACAAAGCAGTTGTCCTGAGAGCTGCTACTCCTTCTCCAAAAGGAAAGGGAAAAGCAAAAAGGGGGAAGCAAAAGCGATCCTGAAACAAGGTTTGTAATGTTAAAACTGAAGATAATTCTTAATAATGAGGGGGCGCTGCCCCCTCGACCCCCGTAAATTGTGGTTCATATGTAGTTATCAGTATGTAGTTATAAAATTACCAGTATGTTGTGGTATTTGATATGTAGTTGTTTCATGTTCATGGTAGATACATTAACTACATATTTGATATGGTGTAGGGGAAGAGAAGGGGAAGAAAGCAGTTGCCTTGAGAGCTGCTACTCCTTCACCAAAAACAA
>NW_020638412.1:0-560 GCF_003573695.1 Papaver somniferum
AAAACAAAAGATAAACCGCAATTATCTAGTTTCCCACCAACGGTACACGCTAGAGCTTCTCAATCCCAAAGAAGACTTTACACTGAGCGGTCTTAAGAGATTTCGCCTAACTAGGTTACTCTCCTCTCTGAACAGGCGTCTACACCAGTAACAATACAACAAAGAGGAAGCTTGTTGTTACGAAGGATTAGTTTGCTAGAAAGGCAAACTTCAAGTATTCATAGACAAGGAAGTTTGGACACCAAGGAATTTCCAAAACCGAAAATATTCTCAAGATATTCATTAAATCACAAATTCGGTTTTCATAATTCCTGGAAATGTTGTGTCCAAAAATAATGATCGAAATCTCTCGAAAAATCTCTAATTAGTAAATGCACATTACTAATTCTTATTTCCCTACAAAATGAAGTTAAATACCTTAATTAAAAGCTTCCTAACTTATTTATGTTTCGATCCTGGGATTCTCTTCCCTTAGCTATTAAGGAATAACTTTGAACAATTAAATAATAAACATTCATAGCACGTGTTCAAAGTATGTCGACATCCTTACTTTGTAAGTT
>NW_020638412.1:603-1000 GCF_003573695.1 Papaver somniferum
GTGTTCAAAGTATGTCGACATCCTTACTTTGTAAGTTATATTTCACACTTACAACCTTGAAACCGATTTTCCACACTTCCAAACAAGTTTAGAATTGGTTCATCTGACTTTCAAGAACTATGTTATTGATCAAATAACATTCAATCACAATCATGGGTTTAACGGTTCTACCAAAACAAGTTTCGGTTCTACCTTCCATGTGAGTATTGTGCATAGTCACACTAGCTTTCCAAAATTCGGTTGACTAGGTACTAGGATCGGTTCCCCACATATATATGGTATCTAACTTATATGTGTTGCACATGTCCATAGGATCGGTTCCCCTTTGCCTAAAAACGTGTTGCACATGTTCATAGGATCGGTTCCCCTTTCTGCTATAAACCTTGCTGCACCCCAT
>NW_020638413.1:0-436 GCF_003573695.1 Papaver somniferum
TGTGATGAATTGTTGAATATTTGATCGTCTGAGCATGTGTTGCTCATCTGATGGATTATTGGCAGCGTACCAAAAATATTAATTAGAATACTGGTCGTTGAACCGAGCATAATTAATAAAATTAATGACCATGAGGTCGTCGTAAAATTATTAAGGTTGGAATCTGGAATGATGATCCTTGGATTCAGAAACCCTAATTTGATCAATTGATGATCAATTCATGGTTCGTCAGAATTTCAACCATGGGACGAAGGAGGGAGCAATTACATGGGACCGTGGATCAACCATGTAGTGTTTGTATGCTCACGTGAGCAAATACGAAGAACTCCTGAAGAGTTGACGATTTGTTGGTGAAAGAATGATTAAATGCTGGTTTAATCATTTATTCGAAAATGCTCGTCTGAGCCTTAGGTGAGAAAACCTAATTAATTATGAC
>NW_020638413.1:456-1000 GCF_003573695.1 Papaver somniferum
GGCTTAATCATTTATTCAAAAATGCTCGTCTGAGCCTTAGGTGAGAAAACCTAAATAATTATGACGAGGCGAGAGACCGACCGTGGAGTCATGAAACCGGCCCTGGGTTGTCCCGTGACCGCCTGACGATCACTTCATGAAAATCCAAAGTGTTTGGGAGAGTTTTGGACCTAATACGAGCAATTGTGCAAATTAGGTCAAAACTGTGAAAATTGATGGGACCGGCTTCCGTGAGCCAAAGAGCCAATCTTGGTCGGTCAAGATAGCGTGCTCGTGTCCCCAAGGCGTCCGCGTCTCAGTCCTGAGAATTTTGATATTTTCTGGCGTGCAATTGAGCATCCATTCGAGAAAATATGCCAAAATTAGGGTTTCGACGAAACTGAGGAAAACACCATGAGATGATGAAAAATAATTATAAAATAAGGAATGAGGAGGCGTGGGACCGCCGTGGTCAAGGCATGGTCGGCCGGTCGTGACCACGGTCCCGTGGTGCCTTTTCCTTAATTTTATAATATTTTGATGATTTTATGAAAAATTCATGAAT
>NW_020638414.1:0-439 GCF_003573695.1 Papaver somniferum
CAAATCCTGTAGCTATGGTACACGTACCCGTACGCGTACCCAAGCTGGTTATATTTCTCAAATCGGAAGTTCATGAACTTAAATAATAAATCAATAAGGAATGCAATCTTTGCAAACCGTGGCTATATTGTTCATGAATTGATTCAAGTGAATCAAACCGATTTTGTTTCAATTGTGTCTATTCATAAAGACCTAAGCAATTGAACAATTCTTCAACTAGTTCTTATGAGTCATTTGAACTAGTTATGTAAAGAAGATGAATATGGTTAATATGGAAGTGCTCATATGGCTAACCATTGGTTAACTATTTGTGAACCAACTAAGTGTACACGTTTAGGTACGGTTACTCAAACCTAAATGAAATACATTTCATTTGTGTGTGACAAGCTAAGTTTCGATCTAACGGTTGAAAGATATTAGCTTGGTTAAATCAGGTTTT
>NW_020638414.1:450-1000 GCF_003573695.1 Papaver somniferum
CTCAAACCTAAATGAAATACATTTCATTTGTGTGTGACAAGCTAAGTTTCGATCTAATGGTTTAAAGATATTATCTTGGTTAAATCAGGTTTTTCATCTAACGGTGAATATTAAATACTTTGTTACCAAGGCAACTAGGATTGCAAACCCTGATTTGAAAACTATATAAATGAGACATATAGCAACTAGAAAAACTAATCCCCACACCTCCTGTGTGATACTAGTTGGTTTTGCTTGAGTCGATTCTCCTTTAACCTTAGGTTTCTTCTCGAGACCCTGTAGGTTAACGACTGAAAGAATTCATAGGGATTGTGAAGCCAGGCGAAACAACTTCTCTTATAGTTGAGCGATCTGATCTTGCCATTTTCTATCGTACGAGTTCAATTGAATAATTGACTTGAGATTATATCTCTGATATGGCATGATAAAAAGAAATCACAAACATCTTCGTCTCATCGTTTTTGATTCCACAATATCTAGTTTCGCTACCATGCGATTTAGATTATTGTGAGATGATTGATAATTCTAGGCTGTTCTTCGGGAATATAAG
>NW_020638415.1:0-300 GCF_003573695.1 Papaver somniferum
GATGACTATGGGAGTCTCAAGATTTGTTGTACATTTCTTTATGTCATTTTCTGTTATCAATCAATCAGAGTTATGAAAGTTGTATTATGACTCAGGCTCTAATTCTAAGATTTGAGCAATATTTGACAAATATTGTGTTTTTCCTCTTACCGAATTTAGTTCAAACCCATTCCTCTCTTGTGAACGGTCCGTGAATATCCGTGTCCTACTCCTGTGAGTTCATAGGGTTTTCAAAACAAGAGTTTCTGTTAGAGCATAGCTCAGTCGACCTCGCATGCGTTGCTATATCAAGCATGTTTG
>NW_020638415.1:311-1000 GCF_003573695.1 Papaver somniferum
TGTTAGAGCATAGCTCGGTCGACCTCGCATGCGTTGCTATATCAAGCATGTTTGTCAATTTTAGTGATCAAAACTATGAGTCTTGATTTCTAGTCTACATAGCTAAGTCTCAGACTAGGATAGAAAAGTGTAGTTGAGCTCAAGGACTTCATGGCGATTCATCATACAACTACGAAGATCTATACAAGGAACCGTGGAACTTCATTAGCAAAAAGGTATGTGGAGACTTGAACCTATCTATGACTCAAAAGTCTATCTATTCTATCTCCTACTTCCTATGAGACAAAAAGGCGTATGCTATATAGACTGGATCATACACATTTGACATTTCGAGTTGAGTATTCACTACTTATCTTTTTATCGAAATCGTGTGTTGGTAAAGCGTTTCGCTTTGATCAAGTTTATCTTCACCTAGTGACGAAAGTCATGAAAAGTTTCAATTACTTTGAGAATTGCTCTGACGTGAAACGGTCTGTGAATAACGGCTATATAACGTCCTCTGAGAATGTCTCAATGATTGGAATGAGAGTTTAGATTACATAACCATGTATTCCTTAATCCGAAGTTTTCGAACTTTGTTGATTGAGAGAAACCAGAGGAATTGGCTTTGCCAAGTCCGCGAACCCAATCCGCGAACTGACGGAAGTTCTCTTACCGAGAATTTCTGCTGGGATTTTCCAAAAACTCGC
>NW_020638416.1:0-424 GCF_003573695.1 Papaver somniferum
TGATTGTTGCTTCCGACTTGGATAGTGATCAGGAAAGTAGGCTAGTGATCGTCCTTCAAAACAACAAGGAAGATTTAGGGTGGACCATAGCAGACATTAAGGGAATAAATCCAACTGTTTGTATGCATCAGATCTATTTAGAGGAAGATACCAAACCTTCTAGGGAGATGCAACGAAGACTAAACCCTAATATGAAAGAAGTAGTTCGAACCAGGGTTCTTAAGCTGTTAGATGCAGGCATTATCTACCCCATTTGAGACAGTAAGTGGGTCATCCTCGTTCAGGTTGTTCCCAAGAAATCCAGTATTACTGTAGTCCAGAATGATAACAATGAGTTAATCCCGACCCGAGTGACCACGGGTTGGCGTGTTTGTATTGACTATAGGAAGTTGAACAAGGTCACTAGGAAGGACCACTTTCCCCT
>NW_020638416.1:624-1000 GCF_003573695.1 Papaver somniferum
TCATCTGAGCAAGTGTTGCTCGTCTGATGAATTATTGGTAGCGTGACCAAAATAAAACATTAATTAGAATACTGATAGTTGAACCGAGTATAATAAAATGATGATCATGAGATCGTCGCAACATTATTAGCGTTCGAATCTGGAATTATGATCCTTGGACTCAGAAACCCTAATTTGATCAATTGATGACCAATTTGATGGTTTATTGAAACTTCAACCATGGAATGAAGGAGGGACCGGCTACATGGGATCAGGGATCGACCATGTAGCGCCCGTATGCTCGAGTGAGCAAATACCAAGATCAGAGTTGGTGAAAGAATGATCAAATGCTGGTTCAATCATTCCTCATACAATGCTCGTCTGAGCCTTAGGTGAT
>NW_020638417.1:0-594 GCF_003573695.1 Papaver somniferum
TCAAGCATGTTTGTCAATGTTAGTGATCAAAACTATAAGTCTTGATTTCTAGTCTCTTATAGCTAAGTCTCGTACTAGGATAGTAAGTGTAGTTGAGCTCAAGGACTTCATGGCGATTCATCATCCAAGTAGAAGATCTACTTACGGAACCGGTGGAACTTCTCGAAAAAAAGGTATGTGGAGACTTGAACTTATCTGTCACTCAAAAGTCTATCTATTCTATCTCCTACTCTTTGAGACAAAAGTCGTATGCTATATATATAGACTAGATCATACACATTAGGTATTTCGAGCCGATTACACCTCGCCTATCTATGTGTTGGTAAGCTTTTCGCTTTGATAAAGTTTATCTTTACCTAGTGACGAAAGTCATGAATGTTTCAATCACTTTGACGAGAAATAGTGTAACAACTATAGTCCAGTCCGAAGTTAGCTTGGAGTAGGCTAGTGTCTGTAGCGGCTTAATACAGTGTGTATTCAATCTGGACTAGGTCCCGGGGTTTTTCTGCATTTGCGGTTTCCTCGTTAACAAAACTTCTGGTGTCTGTGTTATTTCTTTTCCGCATTATATTTTATATAATTGAAATAATACAG
>NW_020638417.1:605-1000 GCF_003573695.1 Papaver somniferum
TTTCCTCGTTAACAAAATCCTGGTGTTTGTGTTATTTCTATTTCCGCATTATATTTGTTTATATAATTGAAATAATACAGGTTGTGTGTTTGAATCAATCAATTGGAAATTCGACCTTTGGTTGTTGATTGATATTGATTGATCCTTGGACATTGGTCTTTGGTACCGTCCAAGTTGTTCCTTGTGTTTGATTATAGACTCGCTGATTTCTATTAGCTTGAGTGAATCAAAACAAGAGAGAGATATTAACTCCTTAAGATACTTTTACCTAGATTGAGTCTGACTGTCTAGTTGATTCTCTAGAAAGTGTTTCGGAGTTAGTTCATACAGATTGCTAAGCGAAATATTGGGTGGTGTTGTTAGACCCCCACTTTTTCAGTTGGTATCAGAGCAGG
>NW_020638418.1:0-621 GCF_003573695.1 Papaver somniferum
TTTAAACCAACCCTTCCGTAGGGTTTAAAAATAATAATGTCCCAGTCCAAAAATAAAGTCCAAAAAGTGTCCAAAAATAAAAAGAAAAATTACAAAAAATAAAACCCTATTTACAGTTTCTAAAAATAAACCAAAATAACTATATACAAAATCTTCTTCTTCACTCCTTTCGGATTCCTCTTTTCTTTCCTTCTTTGGCGATGCTTTCCTTTTATAACACTTTTTCTTTCCTTGTAGCTTCGCTCGAAATCTGAAAAGAATCAAAAAATACTAAAGGCGTAAAAGAGAACAAAAATTCTAAAAGAAATAAAATAAATCTAAAACCTAAAACCTAATACAAATCCGCGTCGGCGGCGCCAAAAATTGATGTAATTTTAAAATGGTAAATAAAGTTCGTTCAACTCGGACTTGATAAGATTGGGTTCTAGACTTAAAATAAAAATAAAATATATATACAAAAGGTTTGTCACAATGTCGAGAGAGACTGAGACTCAGGATTCCACCAAATTCCATTCATGTGATTCAAATAATAATTCCAATCAATTATAGATCAAATATTAAAAATATGGACTCTTATTCTTTGCCAAAAAGTAGATTTTTGAAAAGCAATGATTGTAAATC
>NW_020638418.1:632-1000 GCF_003573695.1 Papaver somniferum
AAAATAGATTTTTGAAAAGCAATGACTGTAAATCACAAGCATGATGTATCAAAAATACATAGACCAAGCATACACCATCAAACGAAATCACACTCATTCAATAAAAATCATATGTCAATTAAAAATCAATGCAAATAGTCATACAAAATTATTAGAATTACCACATGCGTGAAATAGGGCTTCCTCCATCATCCCAGTGTTTGGGTTTAGCTCCTCATGTCATTCATTTGCTCAAAATAATTGTTCATAGCTCAAAAGGGTGAAAAACAAGAGAAAAATAATCAAGCAGCTGAATTGCAACGCTGAAACAACGCTACAAATCGTCTGTTACAGAAAGAATAATAGAACTTTTACAGAACTGAGACGCT
>NW_020638419.1:0-3694 GCF_003573695.1 Papaver somniferum
CTCATCAAATTCTAAGCCTCGAGGTTGAGGGAAAATAAGTGTGTGAGGGATTCAATTATGATTTTTTTTCCGAGGATATTTACAAATTGAGTCAGAAAATGTTCGGTTGTAATCATATTTAGACGGAGTCCGTGCTTGAGAAGAAAGAAGGTCGTCTAACCAAGAAGTTTAATCTGAAGATGTTGAGGGATACATTATCTAAGATCATGAAGATTTTTGATGAGGAAGAAAGGGTGCACCCGGTGCGAACCAATATTACCACGTCAGCTTATTTGCTTTAAGTCCTAGGAAAATGTATCTTCCCCGACAGTTCTGGAAGCTTGGTCGACGCCAGTTATTTGCAACTAATGGATCCCTTAGATAAGGTGCGTGAGTTTTCTTGGGGTACTGCGAGTGGTCTCCTTCTTGAACAATGAGTTGACAAAGGGTTCTAAGGCACTAACCAAGCAAGTTAACGGAAACATATGTCTCTTCCAGGTAATTGTATTGTCTAAATCATTTATATTTGCAAAATTATCGTAAGATAAAATTCTTATCTTACTAATATATTTTTTTCATAGGTTTGGATATATGAGCACTTCCCTTCTTTGTTCAAAAACAACTCCTACGTCAAAGTGAATGTGACTGTTGCGGTTGATAATCCAAGAGGGAAAATGTATAGTTTTAAGGGTACTCAGGATAAGGAAATACCGCAAAAACTTATCAAACTCCGAATGGCCATTGAAAAATTGATTGCGGATGATGTGATATTTGATCCGTATCGAGATGCTAGACAACAAGGTTTAATCCAAATGAGAGATGAAGTTGCATTCTACTATGGACCCTTGATGTTGTGCGATGAAGGATATTCAGTGTACGATCCACATCGGGTAATGCGACAATTGGGTTACGTCCAAGAAGAACCTCATTTCGATGAAGATAAGTCGTTCTTTAATGTGAAAATGGTTGAATGCACCACGTCCCAAAAAACTATTAACGTCTCTTACGATCCAGCGCCAGTTCAAGAACATTGGGACAATAGACGTGGTCGTAAAATCGATGTGAGTCTTTTGTACGAGGTGACCACCGGTAATGAAGCTAGTGAGAGATGAACGGCGTGGTACTTGGGTTGGGCTCGTCCTACTGTGATTAGGGAAATGACTGCTGAAGAATTGGCTCGTAAGAGGAAGATGACATCGAAAGACCCAGCAACAAGTCTTAAGTTCTTTGTAAGTATTTTAGAGTTGCTCTTACTATTTTAATATTACATTATCGAATCATTTTATTAATGGGCAAGGAAATGCGCAGAAACACCTTAGGAGATTCCTCTCGGCAATGAACGATAAGGTCTCCGATGGGAAGCTCTGTTTAAAGGAATTCCTTAAATCACTGACAGGAATGGCGTTCACTTCGTACGCCAATCTGAAAGCGGAGATTGTAGATTCCTGGCCGACCATGGCCTCACTGTTTCTTGGAAAGTTTTACTTAGCCAACCATAAAGTTATGTTTATATATTTGCGCAAAAACGGCCAGCAGATAAGAAAGGAAGTAGGAAAATATATTATGAAATTTAGACGAGTGACACTAGACTATCACGAGGACATCAACGAAGAAGCGCTCGTGGAATAGTGGTATAATGACGCCTGGCGTAGCCGCGGCCACTATATCTTGGAAAATGTGTTAGGTCCAAACGTGGCTCCACAATATTGGCTCAAGTTTCCGTATCAAAATTAATGCCTTATGTGGCATTATTTGGCATGGGTTGGCGTAGCTTCCCTATCCAAATTAGGGTTTGACACGTCAAAACCCTGATTACCGCATGCGGCTATGTGGCAGCGGTATGGCGGTATTTTCGCAAATACTGCGGTGACCACGTTAAAGAAATCATGGAAAAGCCACAATGTGAGAACGACCATGGACGCGTGAATAGCCATGGGTGGCCATAATATGGTGCCATTTTTAGGGTTTTCTGGATCCCACACGGCTTATGGAATGTTGTGGGGCCAATGTGGAATAATTTAGGCCACGACTAGGAATTAGGGTTTTCACTTGATTCTACCAATGCTAAGAGTTATATTATGATATACCCTGGTTAGAGTTTGTTATAGCGTTGGCCACGAACAAAAAGTGAGATAATACGCGGTTACACTGTTATGTCATGTTGGCATGTTGCTGCCGCGGAAACATCATTAAATTTCACCCAAAATAAACTTTTATATTGTCCCAATCAGATACCAGAGCACCAAGTTATGCCCCGTAAAAGTTAAGCACAAAGAATGGTTTTTTGAAGAAAAAAAATCCAACAATAACTTTTGGTTTCCCTCGCCCATCATGCATAACCGAAAATACTAAATGTATCGAGAGATTTATCCCGCATAATCGATGTTCTCTCACATTGTTATGGGATCCACCACCAAAACCTGACCTACGTGGATGGTGGAGCCCCAAAATTCTTGAGAGTTGGTAACTCCGTGAAATAAACTCCGTCGGTAAGTCTCACTCCCCATCATATGTTTACCCCCTAATTACATCATTTGTGAACGAACAACACCATTTATGGTCCTATTATTTTCTTATTTATTCATTTCCTCGGTCTTAGTTAGTAATTAAGTGTACAAAAAAAGTTCGGAACGAGATATATACAAGTATTATACTGATTCGTAAAACACAAATTCGGTAAAAAATTCGGCCAATAGTTCGTGATTCAGTAGTAATATGGAACGACATTCGTACGTGTATAAACCTTTAAAATAGATTCGACAGGGATATCCACTGTCACCATTTCTTCCTTTTGATGGTGGAAGTTTTGTCTATTTTGATTAATGAGGCAGTGGCAAGGAACATGATTGGTGGATTTCAGATGGTGGAGGGTAGTTTCATTGTTTCGCATCTTCAATTTGCGGACGACACATTAATTTTTCTCAATGCTTTCAAAGAGGAGGTAAGAAGACTTCTTATAATTCTCTTAATTTTTGAGGTGTTAACTGGTCTTAAACTCAATTTAGAGAAAATTCCGATGACAAGTATAGGGGCGTATGATGAGTTCATGAGCATTCTTTATAGCTTGGTTGCAAGGTTGATTTACAGCCAATTACCTATTTGGGCATGCCAATTGGAGTACACAAGAGAAGTATAGTTATTTGGGACGTAGTCATTCAAATAATGGAGAAAAAGCTGGCTTCGTGGAAAAGGAAATTTCTAAATAAGGATGGTAAGGTGATTTTGATAAAAAGTTATCTTGAAAGTATTGATACATACTTTTTGTCTTTATAATTTTTTCCAGTGACTGTAGAGAAGAAGCTTAATAAGATAATGAGAAGATTTTTATGGGGTGGAGATGGTGAAAATCGAAGGATGGGTTGGGTTTCTTTGAATACATCTTGTAAACCATTGAATAAAGGAGGTCTGGGAATTATGAGCTTGAGGATGATAAATAGATCCTTTTTGAAAAATGACGCGCTAGGTATTGCAATGAAACTACATCTTGGTGGAGGAAGTTAATGTGCGAAAAAACTATGGAAGCTCATGAGTTGGTGTTCCCAAGTCAAAGTAGTCAAGCAATTGGAAGAAGCATGTGGTTTAAAATTTTGAAGGCTAATTCAGATTTCTTTGACTCGGTTTCTATACAGGTGAAGACTGGGAGATCACTATGGTTTTGGCATGATTGGTGGATCGAAAAGAAAACGCTCAAAGACAAATATCCAATGCTTTACAA
>NW_020638420.1:0-454 GCF_003573695.1 Papaver somniferum
ATCCAACAACGAAAAGAGTAATAGTGAGTCGAGATGTGGTATTCGATGAAAAAGAAAACTGGAACTGGAAAAAAACTAATGATGGACCAAGTAGGGATCCAGGAATGTTTCACATGAGATGGGGTCAAGTAACTGATGAAGGAGAAGGACCCATAATCATCAATACCAATGGAAACAATGATGTTAATCAAGAAGAAGAAGAGAATAATGAAAACACTGAGAATAACGAAGAAGAAGAAGAAGAAGAGGAGGAGATCGATGAAATAACTCAACCCATTCCACTGCGAAAATCAAAAAGACAGATACAAAAGCCACAGTATCTGGAGGATTATGTTCTTCAAGCTGCAGAAGAATGTGAGATTATGCTACTTTCTGTTAATGATGAACCAAGGAATTTTCAGGAAGCAAAGGTCTCGACTAAATGGACACAAGCATGTAGAGAAGAAATTATTTC
>NW_020638420.1:465-1000 GCF_003573695.1 Papaver somniferum
GAAAGGTCTCGACTAAATGGATACAAGAATGTAGAGAAGAAATTATTTCAATCAACAGAAACAAGACTTGGTTTCTAGTTGATAAGCCAGAGGCAACATCAAACTCATGGGAAATTCACCACTTAGACGTTAAGACAGCATTCTTACTTGGTGAATTGCGAGAAGATGTGTATGTTGAACAACCAGAAGGTTTTGAAGTAAAAGGACAAGAGCATAAGGTTTATAAGTTATCAAAAGCTCTATATGGTCTAAGACAAGCTCCTCGAGCCTGGAATACAAAGTTAGATCAAATCTTAAGAGAAATCAGATTTGTTAAGTGCTCTAAAGAAACATCAGTATACAGAAGAGAAGAAAAGGGAACGCTTCTTGTGATTGCAGTCTATGTAGATGATCTATTTTTGACTGGCAACTCCCTTAAGGTGATCAATGAGTTCAAGAGAGAAATGTCATCAAAGTTTGAGATGTCAGACCTCGGAAAACTCACTTATTACCTTGGCATAGAAGTCCATCAAGGAGTAGATGGGATTCAGATTAA
>NW_020638421.1:0-386 GCF_003573695.1 Papaver somniferum
ACTTGAACTTATCTATCACTCAAAATTCTATCTATTATATCTCCTACTTCTTATGAGACAAAAGTCGTATGCTATATAGACTACATCATACACATTTGACATTTCGAGCTGAGCATTCATTGCTTATCTTTTATCTCGAAATCGTGTGTTGGTAAAGCGTTTCGCTTTGATCAAGTTTATCTTCACCTAGTGACGAAAGTCATGAAAAGTTTCAATCACTTTGAGAATTTTCTCTGACGTGAATCGGTCTGTGAATAACGCTACATAGCGTCCTCTGAGAATGTCTCAATGATTGAAATGAGAGTTTAGATTACATAACCATGTATTCCTTGAACCGAAGTTTTCGAACTTTGTTGATCAAGAGAAATCGGGAGGATTGTGGAATT
>NW_020638421.1:504-729 GCF_003573695.1 Papaver somniferum
CGCAGACTCAGTCCGTGAACTGTCGGAAGTTCTCGACCGAGAATTTCTGCTGGATTTTCCAAAACTCGTTTGTGTGCTTAGTCCGCGAACTCAGTCTGCGAAACCAGTCCGCGAACTGGCGGAGGTTCTCTTTCCGAGAATTTCTGCTGAGTTTGGAAAACTCAACCGATTAACTTAAGTCCGCGAACTTGTTTGTGAACTTAAGAGGTTATGATCTAAATATGT
>NW_020638422.1:0-416 GCF_003573695.1 Papaver somniferum
TCATGAAGTGATCGTCAGGCGGTCACGTGACAACCCAGTGCCGGTTTCATGACTCCATGGTTGGTCCCTCGCCTCGTCATAATTAATTAGGTTTTCTCTCCTAAGGCTCAGACGAGCATTTTGAATGAATGATTAAGCCAGCATTTAATCATTCTTCCACCAACAAATCGTCAACTCCTCATGAGTTCTTCGTATTTGCTCATGTGAGCATATGGACACTACATGGTTGATCCACGGTCCCATGTAGTCTCTCCCTCCTTCATCCCATGGTTGAAATTCTGACGAACCATGAATTGATCATCAATTGATCAAATTAGGGTTTCTGAATCCAAGGATCATCATTCCAGATTCCAACCTTAATAATTTTACGACGACCTCATGGTCATTAATTTTATTAATTATGCTCGGTTCAACGA
>NW_020638422.1:427-1000 GCF_003573695.1 Papaver somniferum
AATTCCAACCTTAATAATTTTACGAAGACCTCATGGTCATTAGTTTTATTAATTATGCTCGGTTCAATGACCAGTATTCTAATTAATATTTTTGGTACGCTACCAATAATCCATCAGATGAGCAACACATGCTCAGACGATCAAATATTCAACAATTCATCACATGAGCAACACTTGCTCAGATGATAAATATTTGATCAAACCAAGGGATATTGGTTAAAAAATCAATATTCAACGATCCATCGAATGATCAATACTTGCTCACTTCATCGTAAGAACTATACCTCTGTCTCATGACATGTTCAACTCATGAGTTTCAGAACATCATGGACTCGTCGTCCCATCAAACCACGAAGTCATGAATTGACTAACAAACCACGAGACGTCAATTGTGTCACTTGGGGATATCACTTAGGGTTTTGGTTTGGCGGTCTACGGCACGTGTGTTCAAACACACGATGGAATGTGAGCAAGTCGTGCAATCAGTTGAAGGAATTCACGAGGTAGTGTGTGGAAAATCGACCAAGTCTCCACACGTTGAGCAACTGGTTTCAAACACGATCTCCACTTCCC
>NW_020638423.1:0-560 GCF_003573695.1 Papaver somniferum
GTGTTTGCCTGCTCAGATACCAATTGAAAAAGCGGGGGTCTAACAACATCACCCAATATTTAGCTTAGCAATATGTATGAACTAACTCCGAAACACTTTCTAGAGAATCAACTAGACAGTCAGACTCAATCTAGGTAAAAATATCTCAAGGAGTTAATATCTCTCTCTTGTTTTGATTCACTCAAGCTAATAGAAATCAGCGAGTCTATAATCAAACACAAGGAATAACTTGGACGGTACCAAAGACCAATGTCCAAGGATCAATCAATATCAATCAACAACCAAAGGTTGTATTTCCAATTGATTGATTCCAATGCACAACATGTATTATTTCAATTATATAAACAAATATAATGCGGAAATAGAAATAACACAGACACCAGAATTTTGTTAACGAGGAAACTGCAAATGCAGAAAAACCCCGGGACCTAGTCCGGATTGAATACACACTGTATTAAGCCGTTACAGACACTAGCCTACTCCAAGCTAACTTCGGACTGGACTATAGTTGAACCCCAATCAGTCTCCCACTGATCCAAGGTACAGTTGTACTCCCTACG
>NW_020638423.1:571-1000 GCF_003573695.1 Papaver somniferum
GTTGAACCCCAATCAGTCTCCCACTGATCCAAGGTACAGTTGTACTCCCTACGCCTCTGATCCCAGAAGGATACTACGCATTTGATTCCCTTAGCTGATCTCACCCATAACTAAGAGTTGCTACGACCCAAAATCGCAGGCTTTAACAATAAACAAATCTGTCACATACAGACAAGTCTATCAAAGGATCAATCTGTCTCCCACAGAAAAACCCTAAAAGTTTTTGTACCGTCTTTTGATAATAATCAAGGTGAACAGGAACCAATTGATAACCCGGTCTTATATTTCCGAAGAACAGCCTAGATTAATCAATCACCTCACAACAATCTTAATCGTATGGTAGCGAAACAAGATGTCGTGGAATCACAAACGATGAGACAAAGGTGTTTGTGATTACTTTTTATATCTTGCCTATCGGAGAACTCTCAC
>NW_020638424.1:0-418 GCF_003573695.1 Papaver somniferum
TTTCTGAACTCAATGAGAAAATAAAAGGACAAGTGAAGTTTGGGGATGGATCTTCTGTAGAATTTGAAGGGAAAGGATCAATTCTATTTGAGAGCAAGACCGGAGAACAAAAGCTTGTCCCAAACATCTACTTCATCCCAAACTTACAAAGCAACATTCTAAGTTTAGGACAAGCTACAGAAGTTGGATGTGATGTTAGAATGCGACAAGATTATCTAACAGTTCATGACCCAAGTGGAAGACTTTTAGTTAGAGTCTCACGCTCACAGAATAGACTCTACAAGATAAGTCTCATGATTGGAAGGCCATTGTGTCTGAATATGAGACTGGAAGATCAGACATGGAAGTGGCACGTGAGGTTAGGACACATAAGCTTTAGAAATTTAAAGGCAATGTCTCAGAACAAGATGGTTCGAGG
>NW_020638424.1:553-1000 GCF_003573695.1 Papaver somniferum
GACTACCACAGATAAATGATGAAGCAAAAATCTGTGAATCATGTTTAGTTGGGAAACAAACTCGTCAAGGTTTCCCAAAAGCAACAACATTCAGAGCCTCAAAGCCATTAGAGCTTCTTCATGCTGATTTATGTGGTCCTATTACACCACAAACTCTTGCAAATAACAAATATATATTTGTTATTATAGATGACTTCTCAAGATATATGTGGTCTATTCTTATGAAAGAAAAGAGTGAAGCATTTGACAGATTCAAAGCTTTCAAAAATCTGATAGAACAAGAAGAAGAAGAGATCGATGAAATAACTCAACCCATTCCACTGCGAAAATCAACAAGACAGATACAAAAGCCACAGTATCTGGAGGATTATGTTCTTCAAGCTGCAGAAGAATGTGAGATTATGCTACTTTCTGTTAATGATGAACCAAGGAATTTTCAGGAAGCAA
>NW_020638425.1:0-133 GCF_003573695.1 Papaver somniferum
GTGCCAAATAATGTATATATTTATCCCTTTTTGTTGGCATTTAACTCATCTTTTGTGCAGTAATTCTACATTTTATCCCATATTCTGTATTTTCATTGTTTTCAAGAATAAATATTTTTCTTACTTAATTTTG
>NW_020638425.1:333-648 GCF_003573695.1 Papaver somniferum
CAAACGGACCCTTCTTCTCCATCGGGTTCTTCCTCTCTTCTTCCCAAACAACAGAGAGCTGCTCTGCAACTCCATCACCTCCACCAGCTACACCTTCTTCTCGAACCACACCACCACCACAACCATCCGACAACACCATGATCTCCAGTAGCGCCACCCGACAACAGCAGCATCCTATCCCCCTAAACCTAGCCGTTGTATCTAACCCACACGCATCTCACTGACCTAGATGTGGGTTTGATGCAACACCTCGATTTAGGGCATCAGAAGAATGGAGAGGAGCATAGGGAACAATTGCAGAGCATGGGTCAGCGT
>NW_020638425.1:848-1299 GCF_003573695.1 Papaver somniferum
TGTAGACATTTCAACAGCTTCACACAATAATAATATGATAGAAACGCAAGTGAAACTGTGAAACAAAATGAGCTACCCCCAAACCTGGATTTTTCAACGGATAAAATTTTGGACACAAAATCTCGCAGTTTTGGGGGCTCATCATGCACAAGGTCTAGCTCGAAATGAACTTTGATAGGGACGGGCAAACATGCTAATTCCAACTGTGGTTCCTCAGAGATATTATACTTAGATGCAAAATAGTCCAAAAGGACTTGGGAAGCACACAGTTCCAATCCTAGATTAGGAATTTTCAGAAAAATCGGTTTGACAATATGGGTACAAACCAAATCTAGGTTGGGTGGAAGGCCATCAGATTGTGACTTAGGTAGAAGAATAGGCATATCATTATCAATCAAATCAAAATCTCCTAACTCATCTACACATGTCACATCATGCTCACAATCATCAA
>NW_020638425.1:1499-2391 GCF_003573695.1 Papaver somniferum
AATGTTCATTTTCACGTTGCGACGAATGATGCATGTATGAATAGTCATTAGGGTTCATGTATTGCGGCTCGGGACTTTGAAAATATCCATAATAATTCCTATGACTGTTGACATCATGGTCCGTGGAAGGTTCATAACGTGGTACATGCCCATAAGAAAGTTCTCTAAGAGTTTTATTTCCATCCCCAGGAGCAGACCAAAATCCAGACATGATTGGCTCAAAAGCTAAGTAACTATGTTACAAAGCCCAAAATTTGGCTTTTAATGGGTTTGGATTTTTGGGAAAAATTTGGTTTTGGTGGGAGACATTTGAAAATTTGGTTTTGAAATGGGAGAAAAATAAAACTTTTGGTTTAAGATGGGATAAAGAAAAAATTTGGTTTAAAATGGGAGCAAGAGAAAATTTTGGTTTTTTTTGGTTTTTTTTTTTTAGAAAAAGAAAATAAAATTTGGTTTTTGAATGGGAGCAAGCCCACTGTTTGTTTTGTGTCTGCTTTGGCTCAGCTTGGTTGAAAACTTTTGGTGGAACTGAGTCCAAAATCTCGGCCTAGAATTTGGGTACTCGGCCCACTAACGAGTTCAACTAGCGTGATCGGTCACAAGCTCAGCTGGGTTTAAACCCAGAATACAAGATTCAAGTCCAATTTAAACAAACTCACAAAAATTAAATACACAAGCCCACAAATTAAACAAATAAGCCCACAAATAAATTATTACAAACCCAACAGAAAATAAGAGAAGCCCAAAAATTGGCTTTAATATTACAAGCCGACAATTAAAAAATTGGAAGCCCACAATTCGGGTTCTCTTAAATGGGTTACCTTTTAAGCACAGCCCAGCTGCTCTGATATTGTTGCAAAAACCCAGTTGGGCTTTGGTTCTTTTCCTTGGT
>NW_020638425.1:2591-3000 GCF_003573695.1 Papaver somniferum
TGTAAATATGCAACACCATTGCCACTGTCACTGTAACCTTACTTTGTACATAAGCACTGCAGCCTTGCCCTATGCTTCTTGGTTTCTTTATGTCATTGTCTTGGCTTGATGCCTTTTTCTCACATGTTCACTCACTGCATTGTTGCACTTCCTTGACCCTGTTTTGCCCTGTCTCAGCTTGGTCCTAGAGCTAACTATCTTGACTTAGCCTTTGTGCTAGTCTGCCTTGGCCTGTGTCATGGCCTAGAGCCTTATCTTGGTCTGACAGCTGCATTGCTTCCCTTCCACTGCTGCTGCTGCTGCTTCCTCTCCAAAGCCCAGCTCACAGTTCACTTTCCAAGCTAAGGCCTGTCACTGTCAAGCCCAGATCCTCATACAAGCCAACTGAGCCCAAAGCTCACTTCAACAC
>NW_020638426.1:0-192 GCF_003573695.1 Papaver somniferum
CGGGAATATAAGACCGGATTATCAATTGGTTCCTGTTCACCTTGACTATTATCAAAAGACGGAACAAAATTTTTTAGGGTTTTTCTGTGGGAGACAGATTGATACTTTGATAGACTTGTCTGTGTGAGACAGATTTGTTTATTGTTAAAGCCTGCGATTTTGGGTCGTAGCAACTCTTAGTTGTGGGTGAGA
>NW_020638426.1:392-726 GCF_003573695.1 Papaver somniferum
TGTTAAAGCCTGCGATTTTGGGTCGTAGCAACTCTTAGTTGTGGGTGAGATCAGCTAAGGGAATCAAGTGCGTAGTATCCTGCTGGGATCAGAGGCGTAGGGAGTACAACTGTACCTTGGAACAGTGGGAGACTGATTGGGGTTCAACTATAGTCCCGTCCGAAGTTAGCTTGGAGTAGGCTAGTGTCTGTAGCGGCTTAATACAATGTGTATTCAATCTGGACTAGGTCCCGGGGTTTTTCTGCATTTGCGGTTTCCTCGTTAACAAAATTTCTGGTGTCTGTGTTATTTCAATTTCCGCATTATATTGTTTATCTTTATAATTGAAATAATA
>NW_020638426.1:737-1000 GCF_003573695.1 Papaver somniferum
GTTTTTCTGCATTTGCGGTTTCCTCGTTAACAAAATTTCTGGTGTCTGTGTTATTTCAGTTTCCGCATTATATTGTTTATCTTTATAATTGAAATATTACAGGTTGTGCGTGTAGATCATCAATTGGTATAATCCAACCTTTGGTTGTTTGATTGTCATTGATTGATCCTTAGACATTGGTATTTGGTACCGTCCAAGTTATTCCTTGTGTTTGATTAGGACTCGTTGATTTCTATTAGCTTGAGTAAATCAAAACAAGAGAG
>NW_020638427.1:0-448 GCF_003573695.1 Papaver somniferum
TGATCAGATTCTGCACTCCTTGGGAGAGTCCTTATTACCTTAGTCGCCCAACCTAAGTCATATGCTTAAGCTGAGAATCCAAGGTGCCTCTCCCGGATGGGCTTTATTGACCCCAAATATCCATGACTCAGGTTCCGGTGGCGGTGTAGCCTTTCCCTGAGCCATGCAACAGGTACCCCCTTATATGACGTACTTTAGGTCTTACATTTGCCTCTTGCGAAATTTTATTCGCGAACTAGGGTGTACGCCATAAAGGTTCGCCCCTTTCTTTTATGTCATTGTTCTGTGGTTATCTCTGCGACAATTTCGCACATCATGATCTTCTTTTGATATGAGTAATTATGCAATTATTTTTTCAGAATTCATAACTTCTCAAAGCTTCTTACTGATAATATATTTTCAAATACAACCTGTTCCATGGCCTGTCTAATCTATGACCAACATCTCT
>NW_020638427.1:565-1000 GCF_003573695.1 Papaver somniferum
TGGATCCATTAATCTATAAGCTCTTGTTCCAACTATCTCCTTAATGATGTAAGGTCCATCCCATTTTTTCGCTAATTTTCCACCATTTTCTCGCTGATATATTGGTGTTTCTCGCAGAACTAAATCCCCTAGTTGAAATTCACGTATTTTGACACGTTTATTATATTCTCGAGCTAATCTTCGCTGATAATTCTCCATATGTTGTAAAGCTTTTTCTCTTTTTTCTTCTAATTCATCAAGTTTGTTTAAAATTAAACCCGCACTAAGATTTTTCTCCCAAGCTTCTCTTTTTGTTGTCGGAATAACAACTTCTGTTGGTAACACCGCTTCAACTCCGTATGTTAAACAAAAAGGTGACATTCCAGTATCTTCTCTTCTAGTTGTATTATAAGCCCATACTGCATTATGTACTTGTTCGCACCATGATCTGTGATG
>NW_020638428.1:0-562 GCF_003573695.1 Papaver somniferum
TGCAGGAATTCCGAATCTGCAAATGATATTTTCGAATATGAATGTAAAGATATCTTTGTCGCGAATATGCTGTACTGCCTTCACTTCTGTCCATTTTGTGAAATAATCTGTTGCGACTATTAAGTATCTTCTTTTTCCATAACCTGGTAAAAATGGCCCCACAATATCTAAGCCCCGCTTTCCAAAAGGCCACACACTGGTTGAATATGATAATGGTGCTCCCGGTGCATGTATTTTCTTTCCATGTCGTTTACAATCTTCGCAACGTCTTGATATTTGTTTCGCATCTTCGTGCATGTATGGACAATAATAGCCTTGCATTTTTGCTCTATGTGCCAAAGATCTTCCCCCACTATGATTGCCAGCATCTCCATTGTGTAACATTTTTAGCACTTTTTCTCCTTCCTCTCGTGTCAAACATCTGAGTGATGGTCCATTAAAGGATTTTCGGTATAGCAACCCATCTCTTAATTCATAATTCGTTGCACGGCTTTTTAACTTGTGTGTTTCCAATCTATTTCTTGGTGTTTCTCCTTTCGCCAAATATGCATGAAGTTCCATT
>NW_020638428.1:573-1000 GCF_003573695.1 Papaver somniferum
TTTTTAATTTGTGTGTTTCCAATCTATTTCTTGGTGTTTATCCTTTCGCCAAATATGCAGGAAGTTCCATTCTCCAGTCTGCGATACTGTTCATTTGTTCTTCTTCTTCATTGTCTATTATCATCACGTCCACTTCTTCTTCTTCTTTATTGATTGATGGTGACAGAAGTGTTTGTATTTTTATGCATCTCGCAGTTGGATCTGTCATCATGCTTGAGATGAAAGCAAATGCGTCTGCGAGTCTATTATCTTTTCTTGAAATGTTCCTCCATTTTATTTTTGGGATTTTCGCTGAAATTTCTTAAACAAGCTTCTTGTATTTCTTCAAAGATGGTTCATTTCTAGTATACTCTCCCTTTATTTGGAGAATAACTAGCTGCGAATCACTAGTGATCCTGGCATTTTCTATTTTAATTTCTATTGCGAA
>NW_020638429.1:0-302 GCF_003573695.1 Papaver somniferum
TATATGTATCAAAAGTGTTTCCTTTTTCAAAAAAAAAAAAAAAAAAATCAAGTATTTATCAATTCCATCATCTCTTGTTCCAAAAATAAAAAGAGAGTAGTCAATGTAAATAAGAGTCATGTAAATAGTCATTTTGTTGTTTCATTGTAATAAGCAAGGAGGGTGTATGCCATTGATGTACAACGCGAGTAATTGTGAAATACCTCCAACTCATTCACAATTCTCGTAAAGTCCGGACAGCTAGCTAGATTTCGACCTCAGTTCTTAGCCTGAGAAACTATCTCTTGGTGATTAGTAGTCAT
>NW_020638429.1:502-870 GCF_003573695.1 Papaver somniferum
CCCTTCTTCCCAAACATCGAGTTCTTCTCCTCCACTCCGTCTGCAGAGAAAACTCTGCCATCTCCATCACCACCATCTCTTCCATCTCCACCTCGAACACCACCACTACCACCTTCCCCCGACAAACTCAGTATTCCATCACCACCCTTGTCTCTTCCTTTCTCGTCTGTAGCATCGAGTCCTGATGCTACAAAATCGACAGTGAGAGAAGCTAGGGTTCACAGAAGTCTAGGGCTAGGCCAACAGAGCAACAAGAGCTAGAGGAGGAGCAGTAGAACATCAACAGGGCATGGGTCGAAGCCAATTTACACATGGGTATGTCGGATTTGATTTTCCCCAAAAGTTAGGGTTTGCAAATTTAGGGTTTT
>NW_020638430.1:0-551 GCF_003573695.1 Papaver somniferum
ATGAACAAACGCAAATATACCAACCACCGAATTGCAGTGATGAAGTCATGTACTCTGAAAACCTAACCCCGAGGAAGAAATCAAAACCCTTATTAGAAATCGGCATCCTAATTAGAAATAAAAACCCTAATTATAAATCAAATCCCTAAGGAAGAGTCGACAGTTCGAAATCAAAACCCTGATTATAAATCAAATCCCTAAGGAAGAATCGATAGAAGATGAGACAACTGGTAGAAATAAAAACCCTTATTAGAGATTAATACAGACTAAAAGATGAGATTTGACGAAATTTGTGGAAAATATACCATTGATTAAGAAACTTGAACACGCTAAGCATCTAATGAAAGTTGTGCATCACCTAATTTGCTATTAGTGTGCTCTACTAGAACTCTTCCCTCTAATTTTTTTTCTATTTTTGTTTCTTACGATTGATGAAGAAATACCAGACCAAAGATTGAGAAAGAGATACCAAAACAAGAGAGAAGTGAGAGGAAGAAAAAAGGTTTGCATAAAAATTATCGATAGCGGATCTTGGTCAAATGTGTAGTCCG
>NW_020638431.1:0-342 GCF_003573695.1 Papaver somniferum
AGCACAGCCCAGCTGCTCTGATATTGTTGCAAAAACCCAGTTGGGTTTTGGTTCTTTTCCTTGGTGGCGTCCCAGCAGAGGAAAAACAGGTTCAGAACAGCAGGTCCAACAGCAAATGAAGTGAAGCAGATGCAGATGCAAGTGCGATGAAATGAAATACAAAATAGCTAAAGAAAAACACAGACCCAAGTCCCCGGCAACGGCGCCAAAAACTTGGTGGTCCCGGAGATGTGTAAAATTAAGCGTAATGAAAACGGGCCTACAGTAATACCGCAAGTGCACGGTCGTCGGTTGTAGCTCGTGCAAGTACGGGTCGATCCACAGAGACTGGGTGTGTTTTGG
>NW_020638431.1:542-667 GCF_003573695.1 Papaver somniferum
TTTTGAGTTTAGGCTTTTGGATTAAGCCCACAGTTGACTGAATTGGGCTTCTAGATTAATCCAAGACTGAACTGGGCTTTGAGCCTTAACCTAAACTGTGGCTGGGCCTTGGGCAGCAGGAGTGG
>NW_020638432.1:0-186 GCF_003573695.1 Papaver somniferum
TGTACCTCATGTGTCCATGTTCGCTGTTGAGGATACACTGGAATCCATTTCCCTTTAAGCATGTCATCTTTTGAAGTTGTTTTCCTAGTATGTCTTATTTTTGGATTAGTTGGAAGAATAACTAGTGCTTTGAATAACGATGATTGTGACTACACATAGCTATTTTTGTTTTCATCTTCTTATGTT
>NW_020638432.1:197-579 GCF_003573695.1 Papaver somniferum
AATAGCGATGATTGTGACTACACATAGCTATTTTTGTTTTCATCTTCTTATGTTATTTTTTAGGTTTATTGGTATTAAATTCTAAAAATATTTGGAGGATGATGTTTATTGCAGTATTTTAATGGTTTGTGATATTGCAATATTTTATGGGATATGTATTATTTACGTCCGTGAACTTGAAGGTCCCATGTTGCATTCAAAAGTAAAGTCGTTCATGAATCAATATTCGTATTGATGAAAGGACGAATAGACTTTTGACATATACAAAAGATATGCCTGTGCAGTCATGTATTTGATGGAAAATAGGATAAAATCTTTTGTTCAACAAGGATAAAGTCTATTATGTCGTTATGATGGAAAATAAAATAGATCCTTGTATGTC
>NW_020638432.1:666-819 GCF_003573695.1 Papaver somniferum
AATAGATCCTTGTATGTTATCCACGGTATTGATCTTCATTGATCCATTTTATTATGTTTTACCGTGAAGGATCCATTGTGTGTCTTATGTTGAGCACCTTACAACTAAGTCGATTTACCTTGGCTTTGTTGGTTGTTCCATATGATGCTATAT
>NW_020638432.1:830-1000 GCF_003573695.1 Papaver somniferum
TGATCTTCATTGATCCATTTTATTATGTTTTACCGTGAAGGCTCCATTGTGTGTCTTATGTTGAGCACCTTACAACTAAGTCGATTTACCTTGGCTTTGTTGGTTGTTCCATAAGATGCTATATGTCGAGCATTAGGAACTAAATTAATCAACTAGTTTGATTATTTAGT
>NW_020638433.1:0-127 GCF_003573695.1 Papaver somniferum
TTCGGTCACAAGAGAGGATGGGTTGATCTGTAGGAGGGAAGCTGAGAAATGCGTGAGATCAATGGTGATCTGAGATTGTAGGTGTGTTGTGAATTCAGCGTGAAAATGCTCTGAATGATTGAATTTT
>NW_020638433.1:327-689 GCF_003573695.1 Papaver somniferum
AATATGTCTGCTGAGACGAGGTATTATTATGTTGATTACCTAAGACGAGCAAACTGTGTTGCTGAATTTTTGAATATTGATAGTTGAATCAATATTCTTGAATCTGAACAAATATTGCTAATTCGAGCAAATATTGCCGATTTGAGCGAATATTACTCGTTTGATAAATTGTTGGTAGCATGACCAATAAAATATCAATTTAAGATACTGACTGCTGGGTCGAGTATAATAAATAAAAGTGTTGAGCACGAGATCAACATAAAATTATTAGTATTTGAATCCGCTCAGAATCATGTTTTTTCAGAGTTCTGGATTCAAAACCCTAATTTTAATGAAATGATGATTTATTGAAAATCAACCGC
>NW_020638433.1:889-1000 GCF_003573695.1 Papaver somniferum
TAATAAGACCCTTCCGTAGGGTTAAAAAAATGTCCAAAAGTCCAGAATAAAGTCCAAATAAAAAGTCCAAAAAAATTACAAAAATTATGAAAAAAAAAAGCCTATTTACAA
>NW_020638434.1:0-540 GCF_003573695.1 Papaver somniferum
TTGTTATCAATGTGAACGTACAATTTCAATTTCAGTAACAGCGTCTGATTTGGTTTGCCCTAATTGTAATGGTGAGTTTATTGAAGAAGTCGAAAACCCTAACCCTAATCCAAGCCCTTTCTTGTCATTCTCTGAAACTACTCATCCTCTTGGTGGTGGTGGCGCTGGTGGTGGGTTTCCTAACCCGTTTGCTGGTATTCCGCTATTCTCGTCTGCTTCTACAACTTCTTCAATGGAGTTTCAAAACCCTATGAATCTATTTACTATGCTTGAACAACCTATGGATGCAAGGATCCCAACTCAGAATCAAACCCAGAATCAAACTCAGAATCAAAACCGATCGTCTTCTCAAAGTGGTGGTGGGTCTAATGATCCAGATGTTTTTAATCCTCTTATGTTTTTTCAGAATTATATTAATAGTATGGCTGGTGGTGGTGCCAATATTCAGTTTGTGATTGAGAATAATCCTATGGATGGTGAGCTTGGTGGTGGTGGTGGTGGAGGGTTTGGTCTGCCATCGAATTTAGGGGATTATTTCTT
>NW_020638434.1:551-1000 GCF_003573695.1 Papaver somniferum
TGAGCTTGGTGGTGGTGGTGATGGAGGGTTTGGTCTGCCATCGAATTTAGGGGATTATTTCTTGGGTCCTGGGCTTGAACAATTGATTCAACAGTTAGCAGAAAACGATCCCAATAGGTATGGAACACCACCTGCTGCCAAGACAGCAATTGAGAAATTACCAACTGTGAATATCACTGAGGAAATACTATCATCTGATTCTTCTCAGTGTGCTGTGTGTAAAGATGAGTTTGAATTAGGGTCTGTTACTAAACAGATGCCCTGTAAGCATATCTATCATCCTGATTGTATCCTGCCTTGGCTGGAGTTGCATAATTCTTGCCCTGTTTGTCGATATGAATTGCCAACTGATGATCCAGATTATGAGCAGCGAAGTCGAGAAACTGCAGAGAATCCTTCACGGGGTGGAGGGACTGGTTCTGGTGATGCAGTGCCTAATACCCCTAGAA
>NW_020638435.1:0-264 GCF_003573695.1 Papaver somniferum
TTGGCTTCCGAATCAATTGAAACATATGAACAATTTACATCTGCCTTTTTGAACAAGTTTTTCCCTAGGCACAAAACATCGTCTATTAGGACGCAAATCTGCATATTTTCTCAACAGGAGGGAGAATCCTTGTATAGGTATTCGGAAAGGTTCAATGATCTATTAGCCCAATGTCCTCATCATGGTTTAGAAAAGGTTAGGTTAGTTCAGATCCTTTATGAGGGTTTAGATTATCCCACTACAACCACAGTAGAATCTATGTGT
>NW_020638435.1:464-723 GCF_003573695.1 Papaver somniferum
TAGATTATCCCACTACAACCACAGTAGAATCTATGTGTACAGGTGGGTTTGAAAACCAAACAGTTGATGATGCGATGACATATTTGCATGAAATCGCCGAAAAGACCCAACAATGGGAAAGCAATAGGGAACCCCAGAAAACAATTCTTCTAGGCAGAGAAAACGTTAATAGGGTAGAAGGAAGCTTTGAATCAGATGCCAAAATTGCTGCTATAGCGAAAAGGTTAGAAGCTTTAGAAGTGGGTCACACTAGTGGTAG
>NW_020638435.1:734-1000 GCF_003573695.1 Papaver somniferum
TATAGCGAAAAGGTTAGAAGCTTTAGAAGTGGGTCACACTAGTGGTAGATTGGAGCCTTTTTGGGAAGGCCAGAATAATGAAGAGCAAGCCAATGCTCTCTATAATAACACTAGGTATGATAACCGTCAGAAGTTTGACCCATATTCAGAAACCTATAATCCTGGTTGGAGAAACCATCCGAACCTTTCCTGGTCTAAAGGCCAGAGTCAAGGTCAGTTTAGTAATTCTAATGCTCCCCTAGGTTTTGGTTCAGATAAGAACTCTT
>NW_020638436.1:0-392 GCF_003573695.1 Papaver somniferum
CTTCCCCCTGGTCTTACACTTATGGACACTGATGGGGGAGCCCTGAGAGATTGTAGATTAACTACTTTCCCCAATATTGTCGATAGATTCCACTGACTTGATAATTTGAAAGCTTGTTTGATTGATAAGTTGAGGCCTGCAATTCCTCTTCCAGAGATAGAAACATGTGGAGCGGTCAGGCTCCCTTCTTCTTCTGGTACACTCCAAGCAGATTCAAATCTGCGTTGCTCCTATGGGAAGTATGGTTTGAGCCACTTAGCATTCCAAGGATGCCGGAGGACCTCGCCTTTTAGATTAAGAAGGTAGTAGGAACCGTTACCCGCAACGTCGTGTATTATAAAAGGTCCTCCCCATGTAGGTACTAACTTTCCCCATTTCTTTTCTTGCTGATA
>NW_020638436.1:592-989 GCF_003573695.1 Papaver somniferum
GGTATACCAAATCTGCAAATGATGTTCTGGAATATGAAAGTAAACACATCCGCGTCTCTGATCCTGGCCAAGGCCTTAGCCTCCACCCATTTACTGAAGTAGTCCGTGGCTACTATCAAAAATCCTCTTTTCCCTGATCCTTCGATGAAAGGCCCGACGATGTCTACGCCCCATTTTGCAAATGGCCACGGGCTATCGACGGAGTTTAACATTGTCGCCGACGCGTGGATCTTTTTTGCGAAGCGCTGACATTCTTCACATCGTCGGGACATCCTCTCGGCATCCTGTATCATTGTCGTCCAGTAATATCCTTGCGTTTTTGCTTTGTCAGCTAGTGATCTCATGCCGCTATGATTCCCCGCGTCACCATAATGGATATCATTTAGAATTCGATGCC
>NW_020638437.1:0-345 GCF_003573695.1 Papaver somniferum
AAGGTGTTTTAGTGAGATTCAATCGCCAGAATTGATTGGGCTGGACGTGATTCAACTAAACAAGCCTGGTATAGTCGTTTGTTTGGATCGAATTGGGCTAGAAACCGAGTTGGATCTAAACAGGGAAAGTGTTTTTACACGGACCCTATTGAGATTATTTTTAGAAGTTGTAGAGAGACTAAAGACCTAAAACTATTTCCAAAGATACATATCATATAAGGAAGAGTTTGAGATAAGTTGGAAAGCTCAGAAACGCGTGAAACAATTTTGGGAAGAGATTATTGCCGTAACTGCCAAGAAAAGAAAAGAAGAGATTTCGAGAAGTTTTGGGGAGATTAAATCGCT
>NW_020638437.1:545-791 GCF_003573695.1 Papaver somniferum
ATATAAGAGGTGTCGAGAGTTTGGGAACCTGAGGAGGGCCAGAGAAGAAGAAATCAGAGTTCGATCAAACTCTGTTTCTGCTGCTGCTGCTGCTGAAGAACACGAAGAACGGACGTCCGAAGACAGTCGTTCTTCAACAGTGTTTACGACAAAGTTGTGGGGGTCGCAGCTGCAGTCTCAACAACACTTCATATATATCGTTCTTCTTGTAACAGTGAACAACGCCTTTGCAACAGTTATTTCTGT
>NW_020638438.1:0-498 GCF_003573695.1 Papaver somniferum
ATGGATTCAGACGGTAGGTTGTTCATCCAGGTCTTGGCTTTTTCTCTCAAAGAAAAGGGAAACATCTTAAGTTTCAAGACTTCATCGGTAAGGTCCTTTATACTAATTGTTCCACAAATTTCCTCAAAGTCCCTAATATGAAAATAAGGGTTCTCATCATCCTTTCCTAAGAATATAGGGATCATCTGAAGAATACTAGGTTTTATCTCAAAATTAGCCGTAGTGGCTGGCAATTTAATGCACGAGGCTCGGTTGGACCTAGTTGGGAACATGTAATCTTTCAAAGTTGCCATCGCTGGCACAACAGAAGTACTAGGGGTACTTTCCTCAGGAAGAGATAGGTTCTCAAAACTGAAGTTTCCAAAAACGGGGCTCTCAAAAGAAGAGTCTTCGATCTCCCCGCTTCCACAAGAAGATCTTTTAGGCTCGTCACTAATCAAACGGCCAAAATTATCTCTTTTCCAAGCACGCTCTGTAAAGGAATCGAGCGCTCTTGGC
>NW_020638438.1:509-1558 GCF_003573695.1 Papaver somniferum
CAAACGGCCAAAATTATCTCTTTTCCAAGCACGCTCTGTAAAGGAATCGAGCGCTCTTGGCATACAAAAACAAAAATCCGAAGGAAGGGAAGTTCTAATCAAACACACAGCAGGCCGACTTCATCAAATCAAACCTAAAAATTTCTAGCAAACAAAAAGCATGATGGCTCCACTTAGATTGTTTCTAGACCAGCTTCTAATCCTTCGAAAAGGAATTCGCTACAATCTGAGCAAATTCTCTGGAATCAGTACGAGTCAAAGTGAGTTGAATAGAGGCGAGGGAAGCTCAGTGGAGCTTTGATACCCAAGGCCTCACCGATCCAATGCGGCGCAGTCACGCATTCAACTCGCAGAAACCATCAAGAACTTTGAGGTGTGATTAAAAGAGTAACCAATATTTTTCGAATGATTGTCCTGTTAAGCTCGATACCCTATAGGTCTCTTTATAATAAGATTTTAAAGCTTGGGTTCACGTTAGGTTTTGTTCTCCTAAGGCGGGCAAGAAGGGAGCGGTGATGAAATCCAAACCCTTATCTTGTTTAGGCCAGGCCTTGCCCTTTACTAGGAATATAAAAACAGTTCGGTTCGTCCTCAAAAAATTATCACCTTAAGGAATACAGTAACTCGCTTGCAGGGGATTCGCGAGTGTTTCGATTAGACTTACCTCCCGTACCAGACGGGCGATGAACCGTTGTCGTCGACTCGGGCCACGACTCCTATGTCGTGTGCGAACCCGAGGGGCCGAGGTGATATTGTAATCACCATCCTTCCCTGCACACAGTTTATATTTAAGGGTACCCTTTCGTAGGGTAAAAAAAATACAAAAGAAAAGAAAGTCTAAAAAAAATTACAAAAATAAAAATGTCTCTCTTTTTTTTCTCTCTTTTTATCGAATAAATAAATAAAATTCTTCTTCTTTTGCTCCTTTTGCTTTGCCTTTTACTCCAAGTCTTTAAATGTCCACCAAAAACTTTGGCAAAAATTTCTTTCGCTCCAACTTCAAGAATCTGAAAGAAAAAGACAAAAAACCAGAAACGTAAAGAAGAACA
>NW_020638438.1:1569-2000 GCF_003573695.1 Papaver somniferum
AACTTTGGCAAAAATTTCTTTCGCTCCAACTTCAAGAATCTGAAAGAAAAAGAAAAAAAACCAGAAATGTAAAGAAGAACAAATAAATAAAAAAAATAAATCTAAAAAAATGCTAACTAAACACAGGTCCGCGTCGGCGGCGCCAAAAATTTGATGGTTTATCAAAATTGATTGTAGTTGTAGAGATAGTGGTAAACAGGGTCTTTTCAGACTTGTGAAGAAAACAGTTTTTTAGATTTAAATTTAAACATGCAAATAAATTTGTTTGAAAACTTTAGGGAAAAACACCAAGACTTGGATTCCACCATTGACCCATTATTTGATAAATTCTAATAATTAATATTCATGCAATTTTTCTTTTAGAGTGATTCTAATATTATGCCTTTTTGTATATTTTTGAAGTAATAATTGTAATCACAAAGTATAAAACA
>NW_020638439.1:0-456 GCF_003573695.1 Papaver somniferum
GTGTTATAAGCCCATACTGCATTATGTACTTGTTCGCACCATGCTCTATGATGTCCTTCTAATTTTTTCTTTAATATATCTGCAATTGTTTTGTTTGTTGCCTCTTCTTGTCCATTAGCTTGTGGATACAGAGAGTAGACTTTCCACATTTTATCTTAAATGCATTAAGTAACATTTCTATGTTCTGTCCTTCAAACTGTTTCCCATTATCAGATACCAACTGCGCAGGAATTCTGAATCTGCAAATGATATTTTCGAATATGAATGTAAAGATATCTTTGTCGCGAATATGCTGTATTGTCTTTACTTCTGTCCATTTTGTGAAATAATTTGTTGCGACTATTAAGTATCTTCTTTGTCCAGATCCTGGTAAAAATGGCCCCACAATATCTAAGCCCCACTTTCCAAAAGGCCATACACTGGTTGAAGATGACAATGGTGCTCCAGGTGCATGTA
>NW_020638439.1:467-1000 GCF_003573695.1 Papaver somniferum
TTTCCAAAAGGCCATACACTGGTTGAAGATGACAATGGTGCTCCGGGTGCATGTATTTTCTTTCCATGCCGCTGACAATTTTCGCAACGTCTTGATATTTGTTTTGCATCTTGGTGCATGTATGGCAAGTAATAGCCTTGCATTTTTGCTCTATGTGCCAAAGATCTTCCCCCGCTATGATTGCCAGCATCCCCACTATGTAACATTTTTAGCACCTTTTCTCCTTCTTCTTGTGTCATACATCTGAGTGATGGTCCATTAAAGGATTTTCGGTATAGCAGCCCATCTCTTAATTCATAATTTGTTGCGCGGATTTTTAACTTGTGTGCTTCCAATCTGTTTCTTGGTGTTTCTCCTTTCGCCAAATATGCATGAAATTATGTTCTCCAATCTACGATATTGTTCGTTTGTTCTTCTTCTCCACTTTCCATCATCATTGCGTTCACTTCTTCTTCTTCTTTATTGATTGATGGTGACAGCGTCTGCGAGTCTGTTATCCTTTCTTGAAATGTGCCTCCATTTTATCTTTAGGA
>NW_020638440.1:0-143 GCF_003573695.1 Papaver somniferum
TCCAACAGAGAGACGTGTTCTTTGTTGAGTTTTTAGAATATTTTTGAGAGATTTCTGGAGGACTTTGACGCTGGATTAACATGTACATGGTCCTATTCAAGATTATGGAAGAGTTTGGTAGCTATTTTATAGCCAACAGCACG
>NW_020638440.1:343-713 GCF_003573695.1 Papaver somniferum
GTTTAAGACACCCATTTGAATGTCACCCTACCGTTTAGTATTTGGCAAGGCATGTCACTTGCCTGTTGAGTTAGAGCATAGAGCCTATTGGGCTATGAAGCAGTTAAAATTTTCACTTGACAAGGCAGGAGCTCATAGAAAGATCCAGCTCGATGAATTGGACGAGATTCGTAGAGATGCATACGATAGTGCTAAGGAGTATAAGAACAAAATGAAACTTGTGCATGATAAGAATATTTTACAGAAGTCATTTTCTCCAGGTCAAAAAGTTCTTCTGTATGACACTCGTTTGCATCTATTCCCCGGGAAACTGCGCTCTCGGTGGACCGGTCCTTTTGTGGTCCGTACTGTTTTTCCTCATGGCGCTATT
>NW_020638440.1:735-1403 GCF_003573695.1 Papaver somniferum
TTACGGAAGTCATTTTCTCCAGGTCAAAAAGTTCTTCTGTATGACACTCGTATGCATCTATTCCCAGGGAAACTACGCTCTCGGTGGACCGGTCCTTTTGTGGTCCGTACTGTTTTTCCTCATGGCGCTATTGAGATTGAGACATCAGATGGTACTAGTTATTCAAAGGTTAACGGTCAGAGATTGAAGCCCTTTTTAGAGACTTTTCCTACATGTGATGTTGAGGAGGTCCCTCTGGAGGACCCTGTTTACCCTTGATTGACCATCGAGGCGATTTGTATGTTGTATAATATTTTTGTCAGTTTTTGGTTTCACTTCACCCAGGTACTATATTTCCAAACTCTCTCTTTACTATTTACTCATGTTACTTATATTTTTGGTACTGTTCTTTCATTCGAAACATTGAGGACAATGTTAGATTTAAGTTTTGGGGTGGGGTAGAAACTTTTTGTTTTAAATAAACTCCAGAGCCTAGAAATTTATGCATATTAAGGATAGCACTAACCAACCTAAGTGGATTGAAGCATTTTGGTTGTAGGAGTTGAGGAACTAATCTGATTAGATGGAAACATCTAGAAGAGTCTATTCATAAAAGCACAGAGCTCAGGTGTTAGAAATAACATGATAGTTTCACCATATCTCGTTGAGTCCTTTTCACTTCTATTTTT
>NW_020638440.1:1515-1693 GCF_003573695.1 Papaver somniferum
GAAAAAAAAAGTTGAAAAAGAAAAAGAGAGAAAAAAAAGAGATAAAAAAAAAATTGAGACCAGACCATTTGACCAAAAGGAATAAATTCAATAAAGTCGACCACTGGTACCCTTGTATATGCCAGCTGTGTTGACCTAGAGTTAGAATTATCAATCACTGGTTCCCTTGTATATGCCA
>NW_020638440.1:1893-2515 GCF_003573695.1 Papaver somniferum
GGTACTTCTTCCTGTAGTCAATAAGTATGCCAACCAAGGAGATTCTTTAGTGCCTTCCAAGGTTCTGCGTAGATAGCTAAGCTCTGGAGTATTAAGGTTTTGTGGGTACACCTCTGGTAAACCCTCCGGAGACAAAACTCCGCCACTAGGGCCACCTAGTGGTTTGACGGCTTACTGCATGTGCTAAGTGTAGTCATTTTATTTTAGATTAGATTTGCTCGAGGACTAGCAAATAATAAGTTTGGGGGTATTCGATAGACGCATTTATGTGTCTAATATAGCTCATTTGTATATATTGTTAGTGCTCGATATCGTACTTATTTGGTTATTTTATTTATTTGTAGGTGTTTTTGGAAGAATAAGGCTTTGTGGCGAAATTGGCTAAAAATGCGGCATTTGGACCTCCGTTGATAACGTGCCGGAAGCGCCCCAGAATTGTACCGGAAGTACCCCAGAAATATCCCGGAGGAACCCCGAAAAAAGTGCGGAAAATGTCCCAGAGAAATCACTATACGGACCCTCGATTTTGGATAAGGGGTAACCTAATTACTAAGGGGTGACCTATTTCCAGGCAGCTGCTAAAGGGAGAACAGCACAGGATAAGGGCACCCACCTTCTTCAC
>NW_020638440.1:2526-2861 GCF_003573695.1 Papaver somniferum
GGCAGCTGCTAAAGGGAGAACAGCACAGGATAATGGCACCCACCTTCTTCACGTTGTGAATTGGAAAATTGGCGGGAAGTTCACTGGCAGATTGACAATCGAATTTTGATGGAGTTTTAACGAGATTCAATCGCCGAAATCAGTTGGGCTGGACTTGGATGGACTAAACAGGCCTAGTACAATCGATTGGGACCAACCAATTGGGCTGGAATGGCCGAGAGAGGGTTTCAAAGTTTCCAACAGAGAGACGTGTTCTCTGTTGAGTTTTTAGAATATTTTTGAGAGATTTCTGGAGGACTTTGACGCTGGATTAACATGTACATGGTCCTATTCAA
>NW_020638441.1:0-553 GCF_003573695.1 Papaver somniferum
TGCAAACCCTGATTTGAAAGACTATATAAAGGAGACATCTAGTATTGTGCAAAACTAATCCTCACACCTTACGTGTGATACTAGTTTGCGTGCTAGAGTCGTTTCTCCTTTAACCTTTGGTTTTCTTCTTCTAAAACCAGGTTAATGAATTAACGACTTCATTGGGATTGTGAAGCCAGACCGATACTACTTTTATCGTAGTTGTGTGATCTGATCTTGCATCTTCTATCGTACGAGTACAATCAGATTGGTTGTCTTGAGATTGATTTCTACGATATGCAAGATATAAAAAGTAATCACAAACATCTTCGTCTCATTGTTTGTGATTCCACAACATCTTGTTTCGCTACCATACGATTAAGATTGTTGTGAGGTGATTGATACCTCTAGGCTGTTCTTCGGGAATATAAGACCGGATTATTGGTTCCTGTTCACCTTGATTATTATCAAAAGATGGAACAAAACCTTTAGGGTTTATCTGTGGGAGACAGATTGATCCTTTGATAGACTTGTCTGTGTGAGACAGATTTGTTTATTGTCAAAGCCTGCGATT
>NW_020638442.1:0-730 GCF_003573695.1 Papaver somniferum
AATTAGATAGGCGAGATAAACTCGGCTCGAAATAGCAAATGTGTATAATCTAAGTCTATATAGCAAAACGACTTTTGTCTCGAGATTGGAGATAAATAGACTTTTTAGTGATAGATAAGTTCAAGTCTCCACATACCTTTTAGTCGATGAAGATCCACCGGTTCCTTGAGTAGTCCTTCGTCTTGTATGATGATTGCCATGAAGTTCTTGAGCTCAACTACACTTTCTATCCTAGTCCGAGACCTTAGCTATAGTAGACTAGAAATCAAGACTTATAGTTTTGATCACTAACATTGACAAACATGCTTGAGATAGCAACGCATGCGAGTTCGGCCGAGTAATGCTCTAACAATCTCCCCCTTTGTCAATTTTAGTGATAAAACTATTAATACATATGGAATACAAAAAATAAATAAATTAACTTTTGTAGCTCCTATTCCACATGTCTAATCTTCAACATTACTCGAAATCTTCGTCACTTCCAAGTACTCCACTGATCCCAAAGGTTGTAAATTCATCATCATGGTTGTTGGAAATCCGTAGCTATTACAACGAGAAAACAAGAGTTCTCAGTCATTGTTATACAGTGTCATAGTATCATTACACAACGTCAAAGTTCAATTGTATCACAACTTCAACAAAAATACTATGGTGATATGTATCACTCCCCCTTAGTCAATACTCCATCTCACATGGAAACCACTCCCCCTTACATAATGATCCGAAAACC
>NW_020638442.1:741-1000 GCF_003573695.1 Papaver somniferum
CAATACTCCATCTCACATGGAAACCACTCCCCCCTACATAACGATCCAAAAACCATATGTATTTGTAGTGTGAACTACATATTAATTCTCCCCTTTTTTGTCAATAAAATTGACAAAGGTACAAGAATGGGATCTAATGAAATTTCCGAAAGGGACATTTCATGACCAAAAGAAAGAAACACATATCATCTTATTTAGATGCAATCATAAAGCCGAAGCTAAATGCATTCATCAAGGAGTCTATAAAGATACAAGATAA
>NW_020638443.1:0-512 GCF_003573695.1 Papaver somniferum
CACGGGCACATCCCCTTGACCGACCAAGGGTGACCCTAAGGCTTGCAAACAGCTGGTTCCACATGTTTTAATGATTTTAACCTAATTTGCTCAGTTGCTCATATTAGGTTCGAACTCTTTCCAAATAATTGGAAGTTCGCTCAAACGACCATCTACTGGTCCCAAGACCATCAAGAGCCGGTCTCATGACCTCTTCGTCGGCCCCTCATATTTTCTACATCAGGTTTTATGATTTGTTGCTAACACGAGCATTATTTCAGTAAATGATTAAACCAGCATTTTATCATTCTTTCACCAACTGGTCCTCAAGAGACTTTGGTATTTTTTGCTCATTCGAGCATCTGGGCGTTATATGGTGAACCCGTCATCCCATGTAGCAGGTCCCGTGTTGATTTGCAATAAATCATCATTTCGGTAAAATTAGGGTTTTGAATCCAGAGCTCTGCAGAAACGTGATTCTGTGCAGATTCGAACACTCTGATAATTTTATGTTGATTCCATGATTGATATTC
>NW_020638443.1:523-1000 GCF_003573695.1 Papaver somniferum
CTGTGCAGATTTGAACACTCTGATAATTTTATGTTGTTTCCATGATTGATATTCATATTTATTTTGTTCGACCCAGCAGTCAGTAACTTAAATTAATATTTTATTTGGTCCAGCTACCAACAATTCATCAAAAGAACAATATTTGCTCGAACTAGCAATATTCGCTCGAACCGGCAATATTTATTCAATTAGCAATATTCGCTCAGACTAGCAATATTTGCTCAAATCAAAGAATATTGGTTCAACTACCAATATTCAACAATTTAGCAACACAGTTTTGCTCGTCTTAGGTTATAATGATACCTCGTCTCAGCAGACACATTAAATTCATGAGTTTCGAAACATTTGCTAATCATGTTCAACTCAGCGCCACATGGACTCATCGTCCCATAAAGTCAGCAACTGACTCCACAATCACGAGATTTCAATCGTGTCACATGGGGGGGATATTAACTAGGGTTTTGGTCTGGCGGTCTA
>NW_020638444.1:0-404 GCF_003573695.1 Papaver somniferum
CAACATTTATTCAAGTTCCTGAAGTCGACACAACATCTGATTTGACCATTTTTCTTCTTAACAGGTACCACATTTGCTAGCCACGTTGGATGAAGAATAGGTTTGATGAACCCTGCTGCCAACAGTTTCTGGATTTCGACCTTGATTTGCTCCTCGACTTCATGTCTAAATTGTCTAGGCGGTTGTTTGACAGCTTTGGAACCAGGGACGATGTGCAGGTGATGGGTGACGATTTTTTCATCCAGACCCGGCATTTCTTCGTACGTCCAGGCGAAGACCTCTTGATATTCTTTTAATAATTTTACCAGCTCGGTCCGCTCCTCTGGTGATAGCGCTGAACTGATCAGGATTGGCCTTGGATCGTCTTCAGTCCCAATGTTGATTGTTTCAAGATCGTCAGTGGT
>NW_020638444.1:415-689 GCF_003573695.1 Papaver somniferum
GGAATGTTTCCGTTTGAAATATTCTGATGTGAATTAGTTGAATTAGTCCTAAGTCCAACCATCTTGTGAGATTGTTAGATTGCAACCGAGAGATTAATCTCCCACTGTGGTCGCCAATCTGTAGATGGGGAAAAAAGATTTGCTAGTTTTTAAGGAATTGAAGAGACGACCGTATGGAGGAGACTCCTCGAACCGAGCGAAATGTTAAACCTCACACAGATGCACCGCTGCAAAGGGGGTGCTTTAGATTCGAGAGATCAATCTGTAGTACTCC
>NW_020638444.1:700-1000 GCF_003573695.1 Papaver somniferum
GTCGTGGGGCATCTTGGACTTCTTCTTCAAGTGATTGCTCACTCTGACACGATTCTTCATGGTGGGGAGACTTTTCATCGTTCTCCCCGATTAATTGCTAATATTTCCGTCGACGATAAATGACTCTCCCTTCTACGTCTCGGTAGGTCGTGAAGTTTGTCCCTGGAGTTGAGACGTGATCATTATGGCGTTTAGTCGGTGTAGTAGGTGACTTGATCATTTTAGCAGCTGAGGATGACGGATCGTTATCAACCTTCTCGATAGCCTTCCAGCTTGGAAGTGGAGTACTGTGAATCTTGC
>NW_020638445.1:0-396 GCF_003573695.1 Papaver somniferum
ATATACCTAAGTATGAGAATGTCCATTGCTGCAACTATGTATACACCGATAAGTATCGTTGGAACTGGATTAACTTTATGGTGGGATTGGATGTAGAATTTTAAAGATGGGATTTATGGGTCTGTTTATGGGTGAAAACTATTTCTGTCGGTTTTGGTAATTTGGGGTGTGTGAATGAGAAATGAATCTAAACCCTAAATAAATGCACTGCACGGGAGTGCTTGTGATTCGAGAAATCAATCTGTACAATTCTGGCCTAAACCAAGAAATGGTCGTTGGTGTAAGGGGAAAAGAACCTACAAACTAGCCTGCAAGTATACAGAGTTGTTGTAGATAGGTGGAGTAAGAAAGGGTTTGTCCACAGGGACTTGGAGGATTTGCTGAAGTTCTCTTTGG
>NW_020638445.1:596-935 GCF_003573695.1 Papaver somniferum
CGCCCGTGGGAGAAAATTACTATACGGACTCTCATTTTGGATAAGGGGTAACCTAATTACTAAGGGGTGACCCATTTCCAGGCATCTGCTAAAGGGAGACCGGAACTGGATAGGGGGAGGTTATCTTTAAAGATTCAAAACTGGATTTTGACGGGAAAAAAGGCAGCAGCGTCAACAGTTTTGGATCAAGGATTTGAGCGACCTAGAAGGCGATTCAATGGGCAAATTTGGTACCCACGGACTCTACAAGACATAAGGGACCTGTTAGAAGCGATTAGACCCATCTAATTGGGCTGGATAAGTCAGAAAATCCACACAAAGTCAAGACAGTGCACACGG
>NW_020638446.1:0-203 GCF_003573695.1 Papaver somniferum
CAACGTGTATCATGTTGACACACTGATGAGTGCTAAAAAGTGCATATTTCTATATCTTTTTGTTGGCATTTAACTCATCTTTTGTGCATTAATTCTACATTTTATCCCATATTCTGTATTTTCTTTGTTTTCAAGAATAAATATTTTTATTAACTAATTTTGCATTTTTAGGTAATAAATAAAGTTTGGATGAATAGCGGAGC
>NW_020638446.1:403-768 GCF_003573695.1 Papaver somniferum
CACCTTACCCAAATTCTCATCTTCCTCCTTCGAGCAGTCGAGCTCTGCTCCTGCCAACTCCACCCTCTCCGTCGCCTCAACCACCACCACTCCCCTCCACGAGCCATCAAATCCCCAAACACTAGAACCCATCACTACCACCTAATCCCCCATAATTCTAGCCTACTATTCTATCACTTTCTCCTCTTCACAGTTCCTGAAACCCTAGGAGAGAAAATGATGGAATAGCTCGAGCTGGGGAAACTGTACCAGAAGAGTGAGCAGAAGAGGAAGAGGAAGCGTGGGTCAAGCTAATTGAGTGGATATCAGAAGTAGTTGGTAAGAATTTTTGATTTAATTTGTAAACCCTAATTTTAGAAATTAGG
>NW_020638446.1:968-1389 GCF_003573695.1 Papaver somniferum
TGATCCCAGCAGGATACTGCGCACTTGATTCCCTTAGCTGATCTCACCTACAACCAAGAGTTGCTGCAACCCAAAATCACAGACTTGATAATAAACAGATCTGTCTCACACAGAAAAGTCTCTCAAAGGATAAATTTGTCTCCCACAGATAAACCCTAGGTTTTGTTCCATCTTAAGATATAAAAGCAAGGTGAATAGGAACCAATTGATAATCCAGTCTTATATTCCCGAAGAACAGCCTAGATTAATCAATCACCTCTCTACAATTCTTTCCTGGCTACACAGGCGGTTTGTCGAGGAATCACAAACAGTGAGACGAAGATGTTTGTGACTTCTTTATCTTTCCTATCGGAGAACTCTCACGATCTCAAGTCAATCAATCGATTGTACTCGTACGATAGAAGATGCAAGATCAGATCAC
>NW_020638446.1:1504-2000 GCF_003573695.1 Papaver somniferum
ATCAGATCATCAACCACGATAAAAATAGTATCGGTCTGGCTTCACAATCCCAATGAAGTCTTTAAGTCGTTAACCTGATTTTAGAGAAGAAAATCAAAGGTTAATGGAGATCGACTCTAGCGGGCGCACTAGTAGCACACAGACGTGTGGGGATTAGTTTTGCACAATGCTAGATGTCTCCTTTATATAGCCTTCAAATCAGGGTTTTGCCTTAGTTACAAAGCAATCCTTATTCACCGTTAGATGAAAACCTGATTTAGATTCAAGCTAATATTTCTCAACCGTTAGATCGAAAACTTAGCTTGTCACACACACTTGGGTAGACGTTTACTGGGTTCGTGAAAACCATGCCCAAACGTGTACGTGTATGTTGGTTCAACATAGTAACCCAAAAGGTTAACCATATGAGCATTTCATATTAACCTTGTTCATCTTCACCATAACTAGTTTAATTGACTAAAATGAACTAGTTAAAGAGTTGTTCAATTCCTATGAG
>NW_020638447.1:0-299 GCF_003573695.1 Papaver somniferum
CTAACCTATACGAAGTTGACTCTAGTACATAATCAAGCGACTCTTTAAATGAGTTTTGATTCACTAAAATATGACAATCAAACTTGACATACCAACGCTTGGTGGGTTCAACCGAGCTATGCTCTAACAATCACCTCCTTTGTCAATTTTAGTGACAAAACTCTTACATCATATGGATATCAAATTACATGAATTCATTACACATAAGCTTGATTCCCGAATTCAACAACACAATAACCTGTATGCATTCAATCCTTAAATGTCGCTATTGATATTATAATAACAAAGAATATTACTCC
>NW_020638447.1:310-660 GCF_003573695.1 Papaver somniferum
TTTGTCTGATGATGTATGCTTAATCCATGAGATTCTTGATGCATCATGCTTATGATTTACATATAATACTTACAAAATCTATTTTTGGCAAAGTAAGAGTCGATATTTGTTATCAATATAAGCTTTAATTGTCTAGAATTAATAATTGAATCGCATGAGTATAAGAATTGGTGAAATCCTGAGTCCCAGTATCTCTTGATCCTGTGGCAATTTTTTTTTATATATTTTTGTTTTTTAAATCTATTCAAGTCTGAGCATCGAATCCGTATTTACCGCAATCTTAATATTACAACAAAATGGCGCCGCCGACGCGGACTTGTATATAGATTTGTTTTTAGGTTTAATTTTTT
>NW_020638447.1:860-1000 GCF_003573695.1 Papaver somniferum
TTCAAATCCAAATAATTTTTATGATTATTCACCTATTCAAAAGGACGAGGATTTGATTAGGGATACCACCGTTTTAGACGATGTAGTTTTTCCTTTTGATTACGAAGCCGATAGTGGTTTAGAGGAACGGGTTCATTTCG
>NW_020638448.1:0-133 GCF_003573695.1 Papaver somniferum
TAGAGATAACAACTTATAGAGACATTAGAGAAAAAGACATTGATATCCTTGAAATTTAGGAGAGAACTTGTTCCTTTTAGAGGGTAACCGTGATGGACCTAACCATACATGATGGAAAGGCAAGTAGGTCAGG
>NW_020638448.1:158-475 GCF_003573695.1 Papaver somniferum
GGAAATGCCAGAAAGACAAAGCAACCTCACAATGTAGTCTTAGTTACTGGATTGCGACTCTCTCTCAGTAGAAACTTATCATCATCAACAAGCGGAGCGACATCAAAATCTATGAAGAAAGTTGAAGACGTTTTAGGTTTAGAAGCAACAATAGAAGAGAATAATTCAAAAATCAAAGTCGAAGTTATAAGAGCAGATGATATAAGTTGTTAGAATCCATGATACCAAGACATCACAAGTTGCGAAGATCCAAGTTTTGAAAGTCCTTCTCTCATGGCCATGTAAACTTTTGTCTTGTAATTTTTTGTTTTCAAAAA
>NW_020638448.1:675-1000 GCF_003573695.1 Papaver somniferum
TCTTTAGTATCCAACTTCAAACCTGTAATACAAAGACACAACCAAAGAGACGTAAAATGAACAAATGGAATAATAAAAAATAATAAAAACCTAAAAATTCTACCTAAGCACAAATCCGCGTCGGCGACGCCAAAATTTGCTGGAATTTTCAAAATTGTTGTAGTGATAGTGGTAAAAAGATTCGTTTCAGACTTGTGAAGGAAATGGAATTTTAGATTTAATAAAATTATATATACAAAAATATTAACAATGGGCGAGAGGTACTTGGACTAAGGATTTGGCCGAATTCACTACACAGGGTTCATTCATATATTCTTTGACAATT
>NW_020638449.1:0-401 GCF_003573695.1 Papaver somniferum
TTTCCTAAGGTAGTATTCTATCTAAGGAAGAGTTTAGGATGGTTTGGAAGTCTCAGAAACGATTAAGGAAGTTGGCAGAATAGATTATTGCCGTGGCTTGCACGAAAAGAAAAAGAGAGAATTAATCGTTATTTTTAGGTTTCTGATAGTATAAAATGTGTGTTTAAGTCCCAGGGAAGGAAACGAAGTTATTGGAGCAGTCGCAGAGGAGTTTGTAACACTACAGAGGCGAATTGATCAAGTTGCAGGAAACCCGTATTTCTGCTGCTGCTGAAGAACATCCGTTGCAAATAAGAACAACGTCTCAAATTTGTAACTCTGCTACAGTAACTTCTTTGTAACAGTCAGTCATTCGTTTTGCGACTCCAATACACCGTTGCAAACATTCAGAGTTATAGTTT
>NW_020638449.1:412-710 GCF_003573695.1 Papaver somniferum
TTAACTTCTTTGTCACAGTCAGTCATTCGTTTTGTGACTCCAATACACCGTTGCAAACATTCAGAGTTATAGTTTTTCATCTTTTAATCAACTTTTGAACCATAAACAAATATTTTTAGCAAGTGATTAATATGAGGAGCTAAACCCCATTGCTGAGGCGACGGAGGAAGCCATTTTTCCAATTATTATGTGGTAAATTCTATTTAATTTAATTTTCGTAATTCTTTTATGATTATTTGCACTGAACTGAAATCGAATATATGATTCTGATTAAGTGGTTGTGTTCTCAATTGATGGG
>NW_020638449.1:721-1000 GCF_003573695.1 Papaver somniferum
AAGGGTTGTGTTCTCAAATTGATGGGTCATGCTTAGGTTAAATCTTTTGATGGTCCATGATTTCGATTTACAACTATTGTTTTGAGAATCTACTTGTCTCGGCGAAAATATTAGAATCACTTTAAACATAAAGAGTTGCATAAATATTGACTAGATTAAATCACATAAAAATTGGAGATTGGTGGAATCCAAAGTCTCAGTGCTTGTTATAAACTTGAATACAATTTCTTTTTAAGTTTTATATTTTAATTTGAGTCTAAAATCGAGTCTACATAATCC
>NW_020638450.1:0-473 GCF_003573695.1 Papaver somniferum
AGAGAACCTCCAATAGTACGCAGACTGGGTTCGCAGACTCTGTTCCGGTTTCCTGAGCAGAAAAGTATGCATACTTTGGTTCAAGGAATAAGGACATATACATGTATGTGTTTCCACACAATGCTTATATACAACAATGGTTATATAATCTTGAAAAACCGGGGGTCTAACAACACCACCCAATATTTCGCTTAGCAATCTGTATGGACTAACTCCGAAATACTTTGCTAGAGAATCAACTAGACAGTCAGACTCAGTATAGATAAAAGTATCTCAAGGAGTTAATATCTCTCTCTTGATTTGATTTTTACTCAGGCTAAAATCAATAGCGAGTCTTTATCAAATACAAGGAATAACTTGGATGGTACCAAAGACCAATGTCCAAGGATCAATCAATATCAATCAACAACCAAAGGTTGGATTTCCAATTGATGATCACGAACGCACAACCTGTATTATTTCAATTATATAAA
>NW_020638450.1:484-1000 GCF_003573695.1 Papaver somniferum
TCAACAACCAAAGGTTGGATTTCCAATTGATGATCACGAACGCACAACCTGTATTATTTCAATTATGTAAAATACAATGCGAAAAGAAATAACACAGACACCAGAAATTTTGTTAACGAGGAAACCGAAAATGCAGAAAAAACCCGGTACCTAGTCCAGATTGAATACACACTGTATTAAGCCGCTACAGACACTAGCCTACTGCAAGCTAACTTCGGACTGGACTATAGTTGAACCCCAATCAGTCTCCCACCGATCCAAGGTACAGTTGTACTCCTACGCCTATGATCCCAGCAGGATACTGCGCACTTGATTCCCTTAGCTGATCTCACCCACAACCAAGAGTTGATGCAACCCAAAATCGCAGACTTGATAACAAACAAATCTTTCTCACACATAAAAATTTATCAAAGGATAAATTTGTCTCCCACAGAAACACCCTAGGTTTTTTTCCGTCTTAATATATGAAATCAAGGTGAACAGGAACCAATTGATAATCCGGTCTTATATTCCCGA
>NW_020638451.1:0-321 GCF_003573695.1 Papaver somniferum
ACACCCAAAACAGAGCACGTGTACTGTAACACGAGCAAAATTGAAGTTCTTGTGTGCATGGAGGAGTTCTATTAGCGTTGAAAGAGTGCTGAGACGTGGAGAAGGCTAACTAGAGCGTGCATGATCAAATCTAACGCGTGCATGGGCTTAAAAATGGAAATTATCATTATTATGGGAAGCAAGGAATATTCGGATTAAATGGAGAATATACGCAATAAATGAGGGGATTTTTGGTCCTGAAACACTATAAATACAAGGCAAAACAGTTTGGGAAAGGTTAGCACGGGATTGGGAGAGATTTAGAGCCGAGAGAATCACCAG
>NW_020638451.1:332-1000 GCF_003573695.1 Papaver somniferum
CCAGTTCCTTTCCCGCGACGAGATTACAACACTTCTGAAGTGCCGTTCTTCCATACGCTTCCTGTGTGTCGCAAAGGACAGTCTTAAAACGATTTCTTTTTATTTCATCATTTGTACTAAACTTTTGAGCATTAATAAAATCTTTTGAGTATTTTTCCAACATGATGAGAGGCTAAATTCTTGGTGATTGAGGCAATGGAGGATCTATTCACTCATGTTTGATTGGTAATATTTTTATTTATAATTTCTTTAATTATTTACTTTATTTAATTCACTTGGATAAATATAAAAAAAAGGATAAAATGGTTTTCTTAATTAGTTGTGAATCAGTTTGATGTTTTATGCTTAGAATAATTCTTTGATAAATCATGCTTAAGGATTACAACTTAATATTTGGACACCTTTTAAATTAAAAAGTGATTTAATAAGAAAAAGAGCTTAATAATAATTTCTGAAATATTATTTATAACCAATCAACTTGAAGTAATAGTGAATCCTGAGCCTTAATCTTTCTAAAATCTTGACATTACTATTAATTTCCTTCATTTATTTATTTGTTTAAATCTTAAAAATAAAAGAATTCCCTTCACAAGTTCGAAAAGAACCCCTTTTACCACTATCTACAACAACTTTTGAAAAAACATCAAATTTTTGGCGCCGCCGACGCG
>NW_020638452.1:0-2327 GCF_003573695.1 Papaver somniferum
TTATCATGAATTTGGTTTCCGTATCTTGTTTGCAAAACTGGTATCAAGTTGTGATTTTTTGTAGCGTAAATCTGTCGTCCCACAATATTTATCAAGTTCATATGTAACTGGGGGTATGTATTTTGTGAAAAACCAGAAAAAATGTCAGCAGCAGGTGTAGTAGTCTCAAAAATTAGCGCAATGCTGCTGCTTGCTGATTCTACTCGTTAACCAAGAGATGTATGTGTTTTAATTTTTGAATCTAGCTTTCATGCTGTGTTACTGGCAGACTTATCTGACTGATTTTGAAACTTCACCTACTTCGCCAGGTTTATGCAAACTTCTTTAAGAACCTCATCAGTAGAAATCTTAGCACACTCTCTCTAGCATGCCCATTTTTCTTTACTGGTGCAAGTACCTCATCAGCATGCTCATTTCTTACAGTTGACGGCTTTCACACAATCTTTATCTTCAATGCGCTTAGTTCTTTATATCAAGCTTTCGATGCTGCGCAGTTATTTTGGATTTGAATTAATGCGAATACTCTTGACTACTGCATAAAAATTTGTAATTAAAATATAAAACCTTCCCACTAATTTTCAGAGCGACTTAATGTTGAATTCCCCTGCTGGAGTGAATTTCCTGTTAGGATCTTCACAGACCTCCAGACCCTACTTCTGAGCCCGATCACATAGCACCGATATTGTCCCCACTTAACCACCTGTTGCAGCAGGTGTGGAATTTTAATCTAAAAGGCCTCGGTGCTATGTAAGGAGATGCCCAAGCTTATTAAGCATCACATGTACTTCCTCTTATTCCATATGGGAATATCCTAGCTATACATATGTGGTTTACATCGCACCACATACTCCAACAATCTCCACCGAGATTAAACCACCTCACCAATCCAATCATACTCCACCATATGATCACCGTCCGTATATGCTATCCATCGAACATGATTATTGTCACTACGTGCCCTGGAACCTACTCCACCTTGAGTTAATGGGAAGGCTAGCACTAACTCCACCTTGAGCATAACCTTGCCCACCACAGAACCCTGCTCCACCTGAGTTAATGGGGTGCGACATTAACTCCACCTTGAGCGCCAGCTCTACCTTGGGCCTTGCCTGCTCCATCTTGAGTCTGACTCCACCTGCGCCGTACCGGGTGACATCCACAATATTTATCATGAATTTGGTTTCCGTATCTTGTTTGCAAAACTGGTATCAAGTTGTGATTTTTTGTAGCGTAAATCTGTCGTCCCACAATATTTATCAAGTTCATATGTAACTGGGGGTATGTATTTTGTGAAAAACCAGAAAAAATGTCAGCAGCAGGTGTAGTAGTCTCAAAAATTAGCGCAATGCTGCTGCTTGCTGATTCTACTCGTTAACCAAGAGATGTATGTGTTTTAATTTTTGAATCTAGCTTTCATGCTGTGTTACTGGCAGACTTATCTGACTGATTTTGAAACTTCACCTACTTCGCCAGGTTTATGCAAACTTCTTTAAGAACCTCATCAGTAGAAATCTTAGCACACTCTCTCTAGCATGCCCATTTTTCTTTACTGGTGCAAGTACCTCATCAGCATGCTCATTTCTTACAGTTGACGGCTTTCACACAATCTTTATCTTCAATGCGCTTAGTTCTTTATATCAAGCTTTCGATGCTGCGCAGTTATTTTGGATTTGAATTAATGCGAATACTCTTGACTACTGCATAAAAATTTGTAATTAAAATATAAAACCTTCCCACTAATTTTCAGAGCGACTTAATGTTGAATTCCCCTGCTGGAGTGAATTTCCTGTTAGGATCTTCACAGACCTCCAGACCCTACTTCTGAGCCCGATCACATAGCACCGATATTGTCCCCACTTAACCACCTGTTGCAGCAGGTGTGGAATTTTAATCTAAAAGGCCTCGGTGCTATGTAAGGAGATGCCCAAGCTTATTAAGCATCACATGTACTTCCTCTTATTCCATATGGGAATATCCTAGCTATACATATGTGGTTTACATCGCACCACATACTCCAACAATCTCCACCGAGATTAAACCACCTCACCAATCCAATCATACTCCACCATATGATCACCGTCCGTATATGCTATCCATCGAACATGATTATTGTCACTACGTGCCCTGGAACCTACTCCACCTTGAGTTAATGGGAAGGCTAGCACTAACTCCACCTTGAGCATAACCTTGCCCACCACAGAACCCTGCTCCACCTGAGTTAATGGGGTGCGACATTAACTCCACCTTGAGCGCCAGCTCTACCTTGGGCCTTGCCTGCTCCATCTTGAGTCTGACTCCACCTGCGCCGTACCGGGTGACATCCACAA
>NW_020638453.1:0-323 GCF_003573695.1 Papaver somniferum
AATTTTCAAGAAGAAACCAAGCAGAATTTTAAGAATAATTCTCAGACTCTTGCTAAATTAGAACTTCAAGTCGGCCAAATAGCTAAGTTTCTCACTGAGAGAGAAGATAGAAGGTTCCCTATTCATACTGATCCTAATCCCAAAGGAGTGAAATCGTGCAATCATGTGAATTCTATTACAACCCTTAGGAGTGGAAAAAAAGTTGATAATAAGGTTGTCATGCCTGATAGTGAACATGCTGTAGTTCACCCTTCTGAGACCGAAAATGAGGAGACTGATAGAGTCTCCAAAGAGACCAATGAGGGTCCTGCTGAGCCCGACTT
>NW_020638453.1:334-750 GCF_003573695.1 Papaver somniferum
CGAAAATGAGGAGACTGATAGAGTCTCCAAAGAGACCAATGGGGGTCCTGCTGAGCCCGACTTTGTTCCCAGATCCCCATTCTCACAGTTGTTAGCCCCAACAAAGAAGGAGTCGACTTTCAACGAGATAATGGAAACATTTAAGCAGGTGAACATTAACATTCCATTGTTAGAAGCAATTAGGCAGATTCCTGCTTATGTCAAGTTCCTAAAGATCTTTGTACACGAAAGCGTAAGATAAATGTCCAAAAGAAATCCTTTTTAGCTGGTCAAGTAAGTTCCATTCTTCTGAATTAAACAGTTCCTAAGTATAAGGACCCTGGATGCCCCACCATATCTTGTGCAATTGGTAATCACATGGTCAATAAAGCTTTACTTGACTTAGGATCTAGTGTTAACTTACTCCCGTATCATGT
>NW_020638453.1:761-1874 GCF_003573695.1 Papaver somniferum
AGTTAACTTACTCCTGTATCATGTATACACCCATCTAGGTCTTGGTAAGTTGAACCCGACTAAAATGACACTACAATTAGTTGATAGGTATGTCAAAGTTCCTCATGGTGTCATAGAGGATGTTCTGATTGAGGTTGATAAGTTTATTTATCCAGTGGATTTCGTTGTTCTATACACCCAGCATGTTCAGGACCTAAGTGCTCAAATCCCAGTGATTTTAGGTCTCCCATTTTTAGCCACAGCTAACGCTGACATCAACTGTATGACTGGGCTTATGAACATATCCTTTGGTAATATGACCACTGAACTAAATGTCTTTAATGTTACTAGACAACCTTATGAGAACGATGATTTAGAAGAAGTGAATATGATTAGCACTTTAGTTCAAGATAATTGGCTTGACACTTTACTGGTAGATTCTCTAGATGATTTTGAGGAAACTATTCTCTTAGATCAGATGTGTGATCAATCTTTAGAAGAAGCTCTTGAGTATTTTAAAGATTTTATGGACCCAGAAATTCAGGGAATAGTTTTAGGCCTGTCTGAGAGTAATGACGACCCTAAGTTTGGGGGTAGAGAACTAGAAGAATATCTTGAATATTTTAAGGACTCTGAAGATCCGGAAATTCAAGCAATAGTTAAAAGGTTTGTCTTTGAGTAATGAAAACCCTAAGTTTAGGGGTAGTGATGGTTCTTGTGATTGTCACGTATCCCTAATTAGAGTCCCTAACTTGGGACTCGAGCCTTGTGTGTCTAAGATATTACTTGAGTCTATTCAGACTCCGTTACCTGATCCTCCTAATGCTGTCCAGGAGGTAACCCAGGTATTAGAGACCCGTTTTTCGGATGAATCTATTTTTCGATACACACATATGAAGTTCAATTACGCGCCGCAGATAAACCCAGTTGTCTTGACAGAAACCTTAGATGAGGACGTGCTCCTTCTTTTCATTTTTCTGAATCAGTGCAGTTGTCTCATACTGGTGTCAGCTCTATTTGGTCTTATGGACCCACAATTGTTTCGACTATTGATATATGACTTTGGAAGGTGACAATCCTTTTTGAGGTATTTGATGTCTAGCTAAAGACTTTAAATTTAGCATTTCCTGGGAG
>NW_020638454.1:0-484 GCF_003573695.1 Papaver somniferum
CTTATAACGAAGTGTGTAGACTTTTTTGAGTTAAGGTATATAAAATTCAACATTTTTATGAACTCTTTCTTTTTGTGTTGGCTCTATCTTTCTATTTAATTCAAGATAGATGAAATTTGTTAGGATTTGGATTAGTTCTTCTTGGTCTTTCATCCTTTTTCTATTGTGAATTTTTCCTTTCTTCATATTTTCTTGAATCAACGTACATAGAAATGCAAATTTTACTTGACGTAATGCTTTAGAAGATATTATTTGGGATTATAATACATTTTTCAAACTTTTTCTTTTAAAGATGAGTTTATCGAGTTTACGATTTAGTCTCAGAAATAAATTTCCGACTTGTAGACTTTTTTAAGTTAACGTATATAAAATTCAAAATTTTATGAACTCTTTCATTTGTGTTGGCTTTGTCTTTCTATTTGATTCATGATAGATGAAATTTGTTAGGATTTGGATTAGTTATGCATGGTCTTTCATCCTTCTT
>NW_020638454.1:495-1000 GCF_003573695.1 Papaver somniferum
CTTTGTCTTTCTATTTGATTCAAGATAGATGAAATTTGTTAGGATTTGGATTAGTTCTGCATGGTCTTTCATCCTTCTTCTATTGTGAAATTTTCCTTCCTTCATATTTTCCAAAATCAACGTATATAGAAATGAAATTTTTACTAGACGTAATGCCTTAGAACATATTATTTGTGACAACAATACATTTTTCAAACTTTTTTTGTTAAAGATGAGTTTATCTAGTATACAATTTAGTTTCAGAAATCAATTTTAGACTTATAACGAAGTGTGTAGACTTTTTTGAGTTAAGGTATATAAAATTCAACATTTTTATGAACTCTTTCTTTTTGTGTTGGCCTTGTCTTACTATTTGATTCAAGATAGATGAAATTTGTTAGGATTTGGATTAGTTCTGCATGGTCTTTCATCCTTCTTCTATTGTGAAATTTGACTTCCTTCATATTTTCTTGAATCAACGTACATAGAAATGCAATTTTTACTAGACGTAATGCTTTAGAACATA
>NW_020638455.1:0-357 GCF_003573695.1 Papaver somniferum
AACATGCTAATGATCAGGGCATGTTGGTCTATAGCCCCACATGATCTTGATATTTTATCCAAATTTTGAAGTCTAGGCCACATAAACAAGATTTTTCTAATTAGAGCAGTTTCGACTGTACATTCGAAAAATACACACTCGAAAAGACTCGAACACTATAATTTAGCTAAAGAGGTGTCTATTTTGATTGAAAACATGCTAATTATCAGGACATCTGGTCTATAGACCCACATGATCTTGATATTTTATCCAAGTTTTGAAGCCTAGGCCTCATAAACACGAATTTTCTACTTAGAGCAGTTTCGAGTGTACATTCGAATAATACACACTCGAAAAGACTCGAACGCTATAATTTAG
>NW_020638455.1:557-757 GCF_003573695.1 Papaver somniferum
TTTTCTACTTAGAGCAGTTTCGAGTGTACATTCGAAAAATACACACTCGAAAAGACTAGAACGCTATAATTTAGCTCAAGAGGTGTCTATTTTGATTGAAAACATGCTAAATTATCAGGACAAATGGTCTATAGACCCACATGTTCTTGATATTTTATCCAAGTTTTGAAGCCTAGGCCTCATAAACACGAATTTTCTAC
>NW_020638456.1:0-484 GCF_003573695.1 Papaver somniferum
TTTTTTTATCAATGATTTTGATTTTTACGCATCTGCAGCTGGATTAAATTCCTTATAAATCTTCTTCACGTTCCAAAGTGTTGATTAAGGCTTCCAAACACGTGCAGTACACGTTTAGATTCACCACAACTCGTGTAAGCTCATGTTTTTCCTCCAACTCCCTGTTTGAATTAAACCAAGCTATCCAGACAAATTTGATCGAAACAAACACCCATACTAGCTTTGTTAGGACATATCACAACTACCCATGAAGTTTCAGCGATTGAATCGCACAAAAACTCCTCCAAAATCCGATCGAAAAATCTGCCTGTGAAAAGAAATATTTTCCCGCCAAAATATTTTTTTGAATTTGTGAAGAAGGTCACCCCTTATCCAGTGGTCGCCCCTTATCCGTTGCTGGAGTCCGAATAACACATGTCCTTTGGGTTGCCTTAAGTAATTTTTCTGGGGTGTTTCCAGCATTTTTTCTGGGTTCCTCCGGCGC
>NW_020638456.1:495-889 GCF_003573695.1 Papaver somniferum
TTGGAGTCCTAATAACACATGTCCCTTGGGGTGCCTTAAGTAATTTTTCTGGGGTGTTTCCAGCATTTTTTCTGGGTTCCTCCGGCGCATTTCTGGGGTGTAAAACACCACTTTTCGAGCCAATTTCGCCGCAAGAGCTTATTTTTCCAAAAACATCTACAAAAACATAAAATAACACAATAAGTATTTAATCGAGTCTAACAATGCAGAACATTGAGAACAAAATAGACACATAACTGCGTCTATCAGGTCCGAATGGGTATACAAGTAAGTTTTTTAAAGTTTTCTGGGAGACAACTAACTCTCAATTGATACAATGTTTAAGGCTTTCTTTAATAATCTTAATATGCACCCTCTCATGAATCACACAAACATAACACTAATACCTAAAGTA
>NW_020638457.1:0-318 GCF_003573695.1 Papaver somniferum
TTTTGAAGCCTAGGCCTCATAAACACGAATTTTCTACTTAAAGCAGTTTCGAGTGTACATTCGAAAAATACACACTCGAAAAGACTCGAACGCTATAATTTAGCTCAAGAGGTGTCTATTTGGATCGGAAACATGCTAATGATCAGGACATGTTGGTCTATAGACCCACATAATCTTGATATTTTAGCCAAATTTTGAAGTCTAGGCCTCATAAACAAGATTTGTCTACTTAGAGCAGTTTCGAGAGTACGTTCGAAAAATACACACTCGAAAAGACTCGAACACTATAATTTAGCTCAAGAGGTGTCTATTTTGATT
>NW_020638457.1:518-846 GCF_003573695.1 Papaver somniferum
TCTACTTAGAGAAGTTACGAGTGTACATTTGAAAAATACACACTCGAAAAGACTAGAACGCTACAATTTAGCTCAAGAGGTGTCTATTTTGATTGAAAACATGCTAATTATCAGGAAATGTTGGTCTATAGACCCACATGCTCTTGATATTTCCGCTAAATTTTGAAGTCTAGGCCTCATAAACAAGATTTTTCTACTTAGAGCATTTTCGAGTCTGCATTCGAAAAATACACACTCGAAAAGACTCGAACGCTATAATTTAGCTCAAGAGGTGTCTATTTTGATTGGAAACATGCTAATGATCAGGACATGTCGGTCTATAGACCCA
>NW_020638457.1:857-1000 GCF_003573695.1 Papaver somniferum
GAAGTTTCGAGTGTACATTTGAAAAATACACACTCGAAAAGACTCGAACGCTATAATTTAGCTCAAGAGGTGACTATTTTGATTGAAAACATGCTAATTATCAGGACATGTTGGTATATAGACCCACATGATCTTGATATTTT
>NW_020638458.1:0-407 GCF_003573695.1 Papaver somniferum
TCCCATACCCCCAAACTTAAATCTAACATTGTCCTCAATGTTCTAAAGATAAAATTAAAACCATATGAACAAGGAGAAACTGTTACCATTTGAAGCAAAAGAGTTAAGGAAAGATATTACCATGTTGCATGAGATTGGGTTACCTCCCAAGAAGTGCTAAGTTTAAAGTTTTCAGCCAGACTTAGAAAAGGATTGGTCAACTCGAACCATAAAGTAACAGTCGAAATAACTGTGGGTCTTCAAAACCAAAAAGAGCTGACCATAGGAAACTGCAGTGAACCAAGAAAATGGACAAGAAAAGCATGCCCTTACCTAGTTTCCTGAAAACTATCGCTAATTGCGGTTCAGGTTCAGGTTCTATGAAAGGGTCTAAATAGAATATTTTCATTGGCTGCGTTTCTTCATAG
>NW_020638458.1:607-844 GCF_003573695.1 Papaver somniferum
TCTTTATTATGTAAATAACTATCTTCATTCTCAAGGGTATTATTGGATACACTATATTGGCAATTCAAGTAATTTCGAGCAATTCTTTCGTTCGTCTCAGATATCCGCTTGAGGTGGTCTTCTAAAGAAGGTTCACTCATTATTGTAGTTCTTTCGTCTATAATTATACTATTCATCTCAGCTAACTTACGCGTCGACTCAGCTAACTTCCTGAGGGACTCTTCTAAAGGAGGAATA
>NW_020638458.1:855-1000 GCF_003573695.1 Papaver somniferum
CATTATTTTAGTTCTTTCGTCTATAATTATACTATTCATCTCAGCTAACTTACGCGTCGACTCAGCTAACTTACGTGTTGACTCTAGTAAATAGGAATTATCAGAAGGATCATAAAAAGGATTACTTTTCAATAGTTTGATTGTA
>NW_020638459.1:0-534 GCF_003573695.1 Papaver somniferum
AAAACAACTTCATTCATTTTACCTTTCATTGTTTTCTGAAGTAATGATTAATCATTTTGGTCTAACATATTTACGAAAACAAACCGAAGAAGATGTTAGACAAATATTGAGGGAGACTGAGGAAAGGGGATTCCCAGGAATGCTATGTAGTCTCGATTTATGCATTAGGAATGGAAAGGATGCTATGTTTATTGGGTCGGTCAATATAAGTGTCATTATCCAAAACCAACAATTATCCTTGAAGCAGCTCTTCTTATGATAATTGTTGGATATGGCATGCTTTTTTTTTGGTCATCCGGGTTCACAAAATGATACTAATGTTTTGCACAAGTCTCCTTTGTTGAAGATCTGAAGTATGCAAATTTGTCCCCAAGTATGTTTCATGATCAACGTCCATCAGTACACTCATGGATATTATCTTGCGTATGGTATCTACCAAAAATGTTCCACCTTGGTTCAATGCTACCGTCAGCCTCTTGCCGGTGCATTGGGTCGTTCATACCGGAATTTTAACGATGCGTAAATGGCATTGAG
>NW_020638459.1:545-1000 GCF_003573695.1 Papaver somniferum
TCCGGTGCATTGGGTCGTTCATACTGGAATTTTAACGATGCGTAAATGGCATTGAGGAAGGATGTGATTGATAATACTAGGCTGTTCTTCGGGAATATAAGTCTGGTTTATCAATTGGTTCCTGTTCACCTTGATCTATCAAAAGACGAACAAAACTCGTAGGTATTTTTGTGGGAGACAGATTTATCTATTACCGTAGAGTTTTCTGTGTGATACAGATTTTTTTATTAAAGTCTTCGACTTTGGGTCGTAACAACTCTTAGTTGTGGGTGAGATCAGCTAAAGGAATCAAGTGCGTAGTATTCTGCTGGGATCAGAGACGTAGGAGCATAATTGTACCTTGGATCAGTGTGAGATTGATGGAGGTTCAACTAAAGTCCAAACCGAAGTTAGTTTGTAGTAGGCTAGTGTCTGTAGCGGCTTAATACAGTGTGTTTTCAATCTGGATTAGATCC
>NW_020638460.1:0-424 GCF_003573695.1 Papaver somniferum
GGTATAACAACATCGCACCAGGGACTATCAACAATTGGGGAGAAATGGTCAACGCATTCTACAGGAAATACTTCTTCGTGTCAGAACAGGTCACCCTCTCCGACCTTGGAAGGATGTTTCATAGGGTCAGTGAAAATCCCAATGATTATGTGAAAAGGTTCAGAGTCCAAGCCCTGGATTTTCATGACCCAAACGTCACGGAGCAACAACTGGTGGACTTGTGCATCAATGGAATGCTACCGTTCTATAGGGCCTTGCTAGAAAACCTTCGATTCCAAACTTTCTCAGAGCTTCACGAAGCCGCGAAGAGGTCGGCAACCACTGCACCCGCTCTTTTGGAAAGAGCAAAGTCTACAAAGACTGAGGATTCAAAAGACACTCGAGGAAGCAGGCGTTTGATCAACAAGCAGTACAACCTGCAACC
>NW_020638460.1:435-2036 GCF_003573695.1 Papaver somniferum
TACAAAGACTGAGGATTCAAAAGACACTCGAGGAAGCAGGCGTTTGATCAACAAGCAGTACAACCTGCAACCTTCAACAAATCCTGTCGCGGAAGGGAGTAAGCGAAAAGCATAACCACATCACAAGCATACTTCCTCCACCCCTTCAAAGGCACACAAGAAGGAGAATTCGAAAATCCCTCCTCAGCCTACGGAAGATCCAGAAGCACCTGATTTTCCCTGTTCAATGGAAGAAGTTAATGAACTACTCGATGCTTGGATTCAAGATGGTGCAATCAAATTAACTTATGTCAAGAAGGAACCAACTGAAGAGGCCATGAAAAATCCTCGGTATTGCCATTTCCATAGATACGTCATCCATCCCACAAGTGATTGCAAAATTTTGAAGCGCATATTCAAGGAAAAGGTCGAATCAGGAGAGCTCAACCTGGGGACTGAGGGAATGCACAAAAACCCCCTCCCAGTCAGAACTTTTACCATCTCTGAACCTCCTGTCAAGGAAACGGTCCAATCTCTGATCGAACATGTCTACGAGTTGTTGTATCTTTCGAAAGCTCAAAGGAAAGACATGTTTGCTGCACTGAACCACATCGTGTCCGGGAAAAGTCTGCTGATCCAAGAAACCATCACCGAACCTTCAGCCACCGACAAAGAAATGTATGATTGGGGACTGCTCACCACAGTGCACATTAAAGGAAATGAGTTCAAAAGGGCGTTCATCGATGTTGGTACCGCTGCCAACATCATCCCTTTTAAAACTCTCAGAGCTGCCGGTATTACTCGACAAGAAGCCACCCACGCTCACATAGCAATTAGGGACCACGAAGGAATCTCCAAGGACGCATATGGCTTCATCACTCTCAAAGTTACGGAAAAATTGATCTGCACTGAGGTCAAGTTTTTCATAATCTGGGTAGACCCTAGGTACGACATGGTCCTTGGAAGAACTTGGATTCATGCCGGAAGGATAACGATGCCTTCAACACATCCTGTCATCGACAAGGATTCCGAGTCGGAAGACGAAGCAGAGGACACACCACTATTTGAGCATCTGGAAGAAGTAAAAACTCTGATGGGGCTTACGCAGGAACTTGGAGAAAATCCGCACACCTTTGTCAGAAGGTTTCGAGCTCATGCAAGTCTTATTCCTCCTATTTATCCAATATTACCGATGTTCAAATACGCTACTATGGTCCAGGGACTTCTCCCCATGAACAATTTAGCAGTCATCAAAAGCTATGAGTGGGTAACTTCACCTCAACAATATTACACTCAATGGTTGGGTTCAGAACTTCTTCAAATCGGTCACTCCATCGAGAGGTTTATTGCTGAAGACCTGGCTAAGCATGATCAACACTATGCTGGATACTCTCTTCCGCGCGAGTGTCCATATGTGCCACAGTCGTGGAATTCCGTCAAACAGGGAATTCCGAATCAGCGAAAGATATTCAAGGCAAGATCGACCAAGCCTAACAAGTTTGATGAAGGGGACATGGTTCTCAAAGCAGTTCAGCGCGGTCTTCATTTTACAAGGAACTCCAATTGGGAAGGACCATTCATGGTCGCTAAATCCGTGGCCGGAGGATACTACAAATTGATCA
>NW_020638460.1:2047-2282 GCF_003573695.1 Papaver somniferum
CCCTACCAGTAATTCACGAAAATTGGTTCAAGGCGTTTATCTGAAATTATTGGACATTTAAGGTATTGGGGGTTCAAAGCATTCATGGCGTTTGGATTTAAAGTTTAAGATTTTCTTTCATTTGTATTTCAATTCCTCCAAAACATTTGCAATACTTGCAATCAGTATTTGAATTCAGCAATTTATCAAAATTCAGTTCATATTTCGTAAAAGAAAATCTCTATCAAATCTACAA
>NW_020638460.1:2463-2625 GCF_003573695.1 Papaver somniferum
TCTTGGCAATATTGTCCTCCTTCTCCTTCACAACATCATTGGGAAAGGGTATGTTCTTCTCACATGAATCCTTGATAACGTTTATTTGCTTATGAAGCCATTTCGCGTTAAGGCCACGTGTTTCTGAATTCTCCAAGTTAAACTCCCAATCAAAGAGTATAT
>NW_020638460.1:2825-3000 GCF_003573695.1 Papaver somniferum
TCCACATCAACGACAAGAGGAACATCACTTCCATCCGGCTCCGAATCTTGGGAATTACCTCCATTCCCATTCCCAGAGAAAGATTGAGTTCCAGAATTCTCCATCTCCATGACGACATCCTCCTGTACACGTCCTTTACAATCAATATTTTCATCTATGAAGAACCACATTTGAA
>NW_020638461.1:0-511 GCF_003573695.1 Papaver somniferum
CCATAAATAAAACTCTTAAATAAATTATTTATCAAGTTAAAAACTTGCAAAAAATAATTTCAAGTAGACACGGACTTGGTGCTTGGTACAAGCGCATGGGCATGGGCCGAAACATGTATTTCTCGCCCCACCCACTCCACCCACATTGTTTTACAACATATCCATGAGAACATGGGAATATGGTGGAGCACCTCTTTAGTTTTCCACAATGTGGGACTAAAGGTTCCATTTCATTCACTCAAAAATGAGTGAGTATCCTTAGACCCTTAGGTCATGAGATCAAACCACACCAAGACCAAAAAATCATTTATTAAATAACTCATTTTCTCCAACAATCCCCCACATGAATGAAATCTCGGTAAAAAACGAAAAATCAGAGTACGGAAAATACCATTTAGGCAAAGGTGTCCATGAGGTCTTGAACCTTGCTTAGAGAGAAGTTACCGGAACTACTAGCTAGACAGTGAACTATGTCTTGAACTGCTAGCGTTTGGTGTAATTCTAATAACAT
>NW_020638461.1:522-1619 GCF_003573695.1 Papaver somniferum
ATCCTGTTTCTCAGAATGCTCTAAAGAATTGGCTCCATTCTCATAGGAAGCGACCCACTTCCTCATTCAGATAGGTGAGTTCCATCAAGAGTGCTTACTGCTACACCCCACTTCAATCTTAAATTGAAACTATAGAACTCATTAAGACTTAATTAAAAGTCATCCTTCACATGCAGTCACACTGCACATCAACACCATAGGGAAGGGACACAGAATGAAATTCTCTGATAGTGTTTACCTTTACCCACCATAAATTAGTTATCTCATTTTAAACCTTGTTACTGGAATCTCCAGTCAGCAAGGTTGAGTATCCTTCATGGCAAGTTTAATTATTTGAGCCTAAGCCCCATCCCATTCGATGCTTTACTAACTATCTCCTTGGGCAAACCTTTCGTCAAAGGGTCCGCGATATTCTCCTTGGACCTTGTCCAATCTATGGAAATAACGCCTGTGGAGATTAGTAATTTCAAAGAATCATGTCTTCTACGCATATGTATAGACTTTCCATTGTAGAAGCTATTCTTAGCTCTACCTATTGCATATTTGTTTTCAAAATGTATAGATATAGCTAGCAGAGGCCTATGCCAGAGTGGAATATCTTCTAAAAAGTTTCTTAGCCATTCGGCCTCCTCTCATGCTTTATCTAACGCAATAAACTCCGACTCCATAGTTGAGCGAGCTATACATGTCTGTTTGGAACTCTTCCAAGACACAGACGCACCTGCTAGAGTGAATACATATCCACTCGTAGACTTAGACTCCTCTGAGTCTGCTATCCAGTTCAACAAGCAGTTTTTGTTGGAGTCTTGCAACAATAGAAGAAACGTCAGATGTATCAAACAATAAATATAAATAATCGTATCAAACAACTCTACCATGAAAAAATTGATGAGGGCAGAATCACAGGTTCAACAAGCTGTTCTTAACACATTAGTTCGCAGGTATACTCTAAAGTAATGCTAAACCCCAACGTGCGAAGATGTGTCCAGGATAAGACTCCCCGATATAACTTGTATTAGCACAATACAAGTTACCCACTCTTAAACTCAGCAACGGGGATGGAAGTAAAACGCCGCACGAAAATAAAAGCAAGAAGA
>NW_020638461.1:1630-2000 GCF_003573695.1 Papaver somniferum
CTCTTAAACTCAGCAACGGGGATGGAAGTAAAACGTCGCAAGAAAATAAAAGCAAGAAGATGAAGAAAAGTAGACCTAGAGATGGTCGCTGCTTGTGTGTTTTGAAAAGAGATTTTCGAGTTGTATTTATAGGAAAATTAACTTGCAAATCAAGTTAGGTTTAGGTTTTTTCTTATAAAACGAGTTTTGTTTCTTGTAAAACAATTAAACACAAAAAAAGAATTTTTTCCATAAATAAAACTCTTAAATAAATTATTTATCAAGTTAAAAACTTGCAAAAAATAATTTCAAGTAGACACGGACTTGGTGCTTGGTACACGCGCATGGGCATGGGTCGAAACATGTATTTTTCGCCCCACCCGCTCCACCC
>NW_020638462.1:0-422 GCF_003573695.1 Papaver somniferum
AACACGAATTTTCTACTTAGAGCAGTTTCGAGTGTACATTCAAATAATACACACTCGAAAAGACTCGAACGTTATAATTTAGCTCAACCGATGTCTATTTTTATTGGAAACATGCTAATGAGGACATGTTCATCTATATACCCAGATGATCTTGATATTTTAGCTAAATTTTTAAGTCTAGGCCACATAAACAAGATTTGTCTACTTAGAGAAGTTTCGAGTGTACATTCGAAAAATACACACTAGAAAAGACTCGAACGCTATAATTTAGCTCAAGAGGTGTCTATTTTGATTGAAAACATGTTAATTATCAGGACATGTTGGTCTATAGACCCACATGATCTTGATATTTTATCCAAGTTTTGAAGCCTAGGCCTCATAAACACGAATTTTCTACTTAGAGCAGTTTCGAGTGTACATTC
>NW_020638462.1:622-1000 GCF_003573695.1 Papaver somniferum
ATCTTGATATGTTAGCCAAGTTTTGAAGGCTAGGCCTCATAAACACGAATTTTCTACTTAGAGCAGTTTCGAGTGTACATTCAAATAATACACACTCGAAAAGACTCGAATGCTATAATTTAGCTCAACCGGTGTCTATTTTTATTGGAAACATGCTAATGAGGATATGTTCGTCTATATACCCAGATGATCTTGATATTTTAGCTAAATTTTGAAGTCTAGGCCTCATTAACAAGATTTGTCTACTTAGAGAAGTTTCGAGTGTACATTCGAAAAATACACACTCGAAAAGAGTCGAACGTTATAATTTAGCTCAAGAGGTGTCTATTTTCATTGAAAACATGCTAATTATAAGGACACGTTGGTCTATAGACCTAC
>NW_020638463.1:0-5271 GCF_003573695.1 Papaver somniferum
AAAAAAATTATCCCCCGAATAATATAGTCGTGTTTAGAAATACCAACTTAATCGGTAGATAAGAATTTAAGTTTGCCACCGAATGTCTTATTCGGGGGTAATACGTGTATCGTTAACAACCGATTGTAGTGCACCAATGATACGAAACCTCAACGGCCATAACCGAATATTACAATCGGTAGGTAGTTTAACAAAATAATCTACCGATTTCGTATAATCGGCTTGTTTTTATATTAATAATACTCCGATTACATCCATTACATAAATTTCAAACGGCCTTAACCTTAAAATTTCGTCAAAAGCGCCTAAATCCATACTCCTAATTGACCATAAAAGTATTAAAACAGATCATAACTTCCAGTGACCATAGAAATTGTCCCTCTTGATTTTGTAGCATCCTTCATGTTCAAATCGTTTCCCGCAGAGGTCCACATACCGGCGATACGCAAGATTTCTCTGAAATTACGAATGAGTAACACGTTAGTACTAACTTTTGTTAATGTGAGTTGGAGTTACAGAGATGCTTACTCGTTTTTCATACGTCCACCAAGGAAAAGCGTTCCTAACAAACCGTTCCTCATCTTCAAGTTTGTCAATCTCCTTATCGAGCGCATTCTTTCTCATCTTAATGTCATTGGATGATCTTCGAATTCGATTACCATCTAAGGCCTCAAATACCATTAAGATACGGTTCCATATCTGCTCTTCGAATTCCGATTTGTGGAGCTTGTGAACACGATCATGAGCAGTTACCACAACCCACGCTCTATAAATAGCACAATCTTCTTCTTCGGCAAAAGCAATATCCATGTTTTTTGTTATGAAAATTAAAACTGAAGAGAGGAAAGAGTTTTGTGCAATTGGGGTGATAGATATGAGTTTCTTTATATAGGTTTAGGGTCCAACGGCTCTTTTTGTTTTTCCCAAAAACTCCAACGGCTAATTTGACGAAAGTTGAATGTGGAGAAACTAATAATCGGTAGGTATTGTATTTAGCATATCTACCGATTATGGTAGCTTTCAAAATTTGAATTTGTGGAAACTTATAATCGGTAGGTTTTTTAATATATTTAACTCCCGATTAACGCTGCATCCAAAACACGAACCAAGTGGTTATGGATGGCTGTGTACACTCAAAAATGAAAAAGAAATGGAAAAATGAAACACAAATCATTCTAATACTGCACCGACTACAATCGGAAGTCTGGGTAATATTTTGGCTTCCGATTGAAATCGGAGGATAACAATGTTATCATATCCTCCGAATATGTAAGGGTAATTTCGCCATTACGAATTACGCGAGATAAGGGCTGGCTACATTTTCCCTTTGGTGACCTTTTTTGTTTTATTGTTGGCCCCTAAATCCTTTCGAGTGGCCCCTAAAAACGCGAGGTAAAATATCTATTTTGATTTCCAAAACACGTCGAATATGATGCTCTTTGAACTTCGTTCCGCTAACACCGAACCGAGTTGCAGGGTATGTCATCGTGACTCGAAGCTGACACTTTCGAAACATAAAGGTTTTCAACTTTCTAAAAGCACAATTATCACATTTTGACTCTCACGGACTCGGTGAGATGAGTTTTTTTTTCTAGCATCAACCAAACATCATGGATGTTAATTTGGGAGTTTTGGGAATCTTTCTAACAACTCACACAATCCTGAAACCCTTTGTAAAACCAATCCATCCTAATACCTTTTTTTTTTCGTTTTAAGAGAAATTCAAAAGCAATAATTATAACAACCTGAAATCTTAAAAATGTTTGAGATTAAATCTAACAAACTTCAAAGAGAAACCACAAGAGATCTTTTTAGCTTTAACTATCATCGTTGATGATGAGGAGATTAAGAGTCTACTCTTGTCAAATAATTTTCACGGTATCTTAGAAGATGTTATCCGTACCCTTAGTCGACGAAAAAATGTAATTGTAGAAAGTAATACATCATACGTATAACAACCAAAAATGAGGTATAATCGTAAGATAAGTAAGTAAAGAGAAACACAAGAACAAAAAGTTTACGTGGTTCGGTAAAATTACCTACATTCACGGTATGAAAGGATTAATATTGTTACTTCTCAAATGTTACAAGGGTGGTGATGCTTAGTAGAAAACTGAAGGACGAATATACTTAGTCTTTCTCCTTTCTCACTCACTTACAAAAATTGTTCTTTGTTAATACAAAGATGGGTATTTATAGGAAAAGGTGCACATATATTAAAGTTGCATTATTTGTTTATCCTATCAACATTTATGATCCTATCGGATAGCTACTAAAGGTATCTCATGATACATTTCACCCTATCTTACTACCATTCGAGGCACATCTCTTCCGATACACCACTGTAGATACAAATATCTCATCCGACCCGAGCATGTCAACCTTATGCCTTTGGAACCAATATGACTTGACTCCTGCGCGTGCTCTATGAGTGGCATTTAATTCCCTTCCCCCCGATTTGAACTGCGCCTTTAGGTATCACCCATGCTTTACACGTGTCGGATTTCCATATAGATAGGGTAGATATCTCTTTTACCTCACACGTATCAAGGTAAAGAAACTTATGTGTTTTTGTTCTTCCTTGGATTCCAAGGAGAGACAAGAATGTATATATTTATACTATCAATATTACATGTAGAATATCTACAGGATTACATATTTAGGGAAAACTCTAAATCATAATTGATTGTGATACAAACTTGTTTCCTTATCTAATGAGATTCTCATAACTGTCAATGAGAACATTATATCTTTTGGTGTCGTCACAATATCTTTGGTGTCGACACAATATCATTGACACGCCCCCTCAAACGAAAGTCTGTGGCAACAAGATTGAGCTTGTCTCGTAGAAATGCAAAACGGGTTGTAGAAAGACCCTTGGTTAGAATGTCAGCAATCTGGTCTTGTGACGAAATGATCCGAACAATGAGTTGTCGCTTCGAAACCATGTCTCGTACAAAATGAAAATTTATTTCAACATGACGACTGCGAGTATGGAAAAATGGATTTGCAGTCAAATATGTAGCTCCTATGTTGTCGCACCATAGAGTAGGAGGAGATGTTAGAGGAATGCTGAGCTCACGAAACAATGATCTGAGCCACACCACCTCAGTTGTTGCATTTGCAATGGCTCGATATTCAGATTCAGTGCTCGATCGAGAGACTGTGGGCTGTTTCTTTGAGCTCCAAGAAATAAGATTGTTGCCATAGTAGATAGCATAACCCCTTGTGGATTTGCGATCATCCAAAGAGCCTCCCCAATCAGCATCTGTAAAGATGGATAACAGCGGTGGAGAGTTGTGATAGAACTGCAACCCATAAGTGAGTGTATGTTTCAAATAACGTAGAATTCTCTTAACCAAAGCCCAATGCTCTGTGCATGGATTATGCATGAAATGACATGCTTTATTTACCACAAAAGCTATATCTGGACGTGTTAACGTCAAATACTGAAGTGCTCCCATAGTGCTACGATACATGAAAGGGTCCTGAAAGGGTTCACCTGATTGTTTTGTGAGACGAGTATTGGCAGCAATCGGTGAAGAAATAGGCTTGGCGTCTTTCATGCTCGTCCTTGTCAAGAGGTCGAAAATATACTTTTGTTGAGATAAAACCAAACTCTTCGAATTTGTGGTAGCTTCAAGACCCAGAAAATAGCTGAAAACACCCAAGTCTTTTATCGCAAACTCTCCACTAATTAACGAAATCAAATGTGAGACGATTACTGAATTATTGCCCGTAACCAGTAAATCATCAACATATACCAAAATATTGACAACCACCTTGTGTTCTTTATAGATGAACAAAGAAGGATCAGTTTTAGACCCCTGGAAGCCAATTGTTAGTAAAAACTGATGGAGCCGAGTGTACCATTCCTTAAGAGATTGTTTTAACCCATAAATGGACTTTCTTAGTTTACACACATGTGTAGGATGAGATGAATCGACAAACCCTGGTGGCTGGAGCATATAAACTTCATCATCCAGATACCCATTGAGAAATGCGTTATTTACGTCAAGTTGTCGAATAACCCATTTATTAGATACAACAAGTGCTATAATGGTTCTCAAAGTTGTGAATTTTACCACTGGGCTAAATGTGGTCGTGTAATGAACTCCATATTGCTGGTTAAACCCCTTCGCAACTAGTCTGGCTTTACGACGAAGTATAGTTCCATCAAGATTGCGTTTTAAGGTGAAAATCCACTTGTTGCCAAGAACGTTCATAGACGGAAGGCGAGGAACTAAAATCCAAGTTCCCTGTTGAAGTAGGGCATTCAATTCATCAATCATTGCCTTTATCCATTCGAAGTATTTAAACTCCTGAGAGGCACATGTTGGTACAACCTCACTTTGCTGAATCGTAGCAGAAAGAACCAGTGGATAACGAGTCGCAGCAAGCACTCTCTTCTTGGATATCCCTGATTTTGAACGTGTGTGTATCCCTTGTGTGGTGACAGTAGTGGTAGAGGTTGTTGTAGAGGGAGGAACTGTTGGAATAACATCTTCCAGTTGAGGTGCAGCAACATCTGTGGATGGTAATACAGGACCAGCACTTGAAGTTGGAGATCGTTGTGGAACTGGAGGCAGCGGTGTTTCAACTACAGGTGCGATAACAGTGGGCTGTTGATTGGAAGCATGTACATCCAATGATGGAAGCTGTATAGGAGTTACCGGCAATGGTGCAGGAGGAGAAGATACTGTACCTGCAAATGGGAAGAGAGACTCGTCAAATACAACATGCCGAGCAATAAAATTCTTTTTTGAGTTGGTTCATAACACTTGTAGCCATGGTGCCGTGAGCTGTAACCCAAGAAGATACACCGAATGGATCGATAGTTAATCTTGTGTTTGTTGTACGGACGTAGGTAAGGGTAACATGCGCAACCAAACACTCTAAGAAACTGATAATCAGGTGTTCTTTTAAATAAGAATTCAAAAGGCGATGAGTTACGCAGTGAAGGGGTGGGTAGTCTGTTGATGAGGTATACAGCAGCCTCGAAGGCATGATCCCAAAAATGAGTAGGAGTATGGGAATGAGCCATGAGCGTGAGACCTGTATCAACCACATTCATATGTTTTCTTTCCACTGCACCATTCTGTTCGTGTGTATGAGGGACACGACACACGATGTGCAATCCCAAAACGAGTAAAGTATTGTTCTAGTTTTTGAAATTCACCTCCCCAGTCAGATTGAACTGATTTGATAGTGCGAGAGAACATGTTTTCGACCATTGCTTTAAACTTCTCGAAAATTCGGAACACATCTGAT
>NW_020638464.1:0-275 GCF_003573695.1 Papaver somniferum
TAATCACTGTAATCAAGCAGTGCTTGAAAGAAACCACAATTAATCAGAATATCCAAATGAAACTTTTCTTTTTATCATGCAAATAAATTAAATTTTTTAAATGAATCCTTGTATTTTTTTTCCTCATTATTTTCTTGAAAATAAAATAGTACTCGTCCAAAAGAAAAAAAAATCAATTATATTTTTTTCTGATGGAAACGAAATCAAATATGATGGAACCAAATTGCCTCCTCAATTACGTCGTTGAAAACAAATTCACAAAATAAAATAAAACT
>NW_020638464.1:286-600 GCF_003573695.1 Papaver somniferum
TCCTCATTATTTTCTTGAAAATAAAATAGTACTCGTCCAAAAGAAAAAAAAAATCAATTATATTTTTTTCTGATGGAAACGAAATCAAATATGATGGAACCAAATTGCCTCCTCAATTACGTCGTTGAAAACAAATTCACAAAATAAAATAAAACTGAAAATTATTAATTTAATATTATTAAGAAAATAATTGAAAATAAAGAAAAAAAATTAATCAGAAAAATATTTTTTTGCCATATGCTATTGCCTCACCGTTTGGTGTGACAAAAAACCCAACTTTTGCTGCAGTACATTAAAGTTATGGCAATAACTTC
>NW_020638464.1:611-1000 GCF_003573695.1 Papaver somniferum
AAAAGAAAAAAAAATTAATCAGAAAAATATTTTTTTGCCATATGCTATTGCCTCACCGTTTGGTGTGACAAAAAACCCAACTTTTGCTGCAGTACATTAAAGTTATGGCAATAACTTCTTGTCACACAGGTTGTTGCCACAGGGTGTGGCAAAAAATAATTATGTGGCAATAGAATTTAGCCACATGAAATATGGGTTCTTGCAGCGTGTTGCAATAAACCATTTTTCTTGTAGTGAGATTAAACTTGGATGAAACCAGTTCCATCATAGTTTAAACCTGCTGAAAGAATACACAGATGCAAACCAAATTCATCCATCATAACACATGAAAAAACTCAAATAACCAGATGCAAACCAAATTCATCAAAAACATACAATGAAATTGGAAA
>NW_020638465.1:0-242 GCF_003573695.1 Papaver somniferum
CATGTACAAAACTAACACCCTGCATTCCCTCAGCCAGCAGACCCCACTCTAATGTGAGTAGTGCGATTTTTAATGGGTAGTGCTATGTTGACCGGGATTGTCCCCCGCAGGCGAATTGTAGGGGTGTGGAGTATTTGCACTGTGGGTCCCATTAGGTTGTGTGTATCGGTGAATCCCACAGTATTTCAACCCCGATACACGTAGCATTATTGGTTTTTAATTTGTTCACCTTGGCGGTGCCC
>NW_020638465.1:253-600 GCF_003573695.1 Papaver somniferum
GGAATTCCACAGTATTTCAACCCCGATACAGGTAGCATTATTGGTTTTTAATTTGTTCACCTTGGCGGTGCCCTTATAATCGTTGTATTTTTTTTTGGCCATAGACCTGTCTCTGGGCCATAATGTCATGAGGCGAAAAAAATGGGGGAAGAATTTATGGGGTGTGAAGCATTTCCGGCTCATTAGTCGTGCCATCAGTGCGAACCAATCAACCCTCTATTCCTGTTAATTCAAGTCTTTCTTCTCGGAAACAACAACAAAAACCCCAATTTCAGAAAAACAACAGAAAACCCTAGTTTGCTTCTCTCGCACTACCAGAAATTCGCAGCTGAAAGGAGGAGATAACA
>NW_020638465.1:611-1000 GCF_003573695.1 Papaver somniferum
TGAATCCCACAGTATTTCAACCCCGATACACGTAGCATTATTGGTTTTTAATTTGTTCACCTTGGCGGTGCCCTTAGAATCGTTGTATTTTTTTTTTGGCCATAGACCTGTCTCCGGGCCATAATGTCATGAGGCGAAAAAAATGGGGGAAGAATTTATGGGGTGTGAAGCATTTCCGGCTCATTAGTCGTGCCATAAGTGCGAACCAATCAACCCTCTATTCCTGTTAATTCAAGTCTTTCTTCTCGGAAACAACAACAAAAACCCCAATTTCAGAAAAACAACAGAAAACCCTAGTTTGCTTCTCTCGCACTACCAGAAATTCGCAGCTGAAAGGAGGAGATAACACCACACCACAATGTCAAGCCTTCCTGAAGAGTTGTAGCTCA
>NW_020638466.1:0-1000 GCF_003573695.1 Papaver somniferum
AATTTATTTAAGAGTTTTATTTATGGAAAAAATTCTTTTTTTGTGTTTAATTGTTTTACAAGAAACAAAACTCGTTTTATAAGAAAAAACCTAAACCTAACTTGATTTGCAAGTTAATTTTCCTATAAATACAACTCGAAAAATACATGTTTCGACCCATGCCCATGCGCGTGTACCAAGCACCAAGTCCGTGTCTACTTGAAATTATTTTTTGCAAGTTTTTAACTTGATAAATAATTTATTTAAGAGTTTTATTTATGGAAAAAATTCTTTTTTTGTGTTTAATTGTTTTACAAGAAACAAAACTCGTTTTATAAGAAAAAACCTAAACCTAACTTGATTTGCAAGTTAATTTTCCTATAAATACAACTCGAAAAATACATGTTTCGACCCATGCCCATGCGCGTGTACCAAGCACCAAGTCCGTGTCTACTTGAAATTATTTTTTGCAAGTTTTTAACTTGATAAATAATTTATTTAAGAGTTTTATTTATGGAAAAAATTCTTTTTTTGTGTTTAATTGTTTTACAAGAAACAAAACTCGTTTGAAAATTTTTTTAAAATTTTCATTTATGGAAAAAATTCTTTTTTTTTGTGTTTAATTTTCGAAAAATACATGTTTCGACCCATGCACATGCGCGTGTATCAAGCACCAAGTCCGTGTCTACGTGAAATTATTTTTTGCAAGTTTTTAACTTGACAAATAATTTATTTAAGAGTTTTATTTATGGAAAAAATTTCTTTTTTTTGTGTGTGTTTAATTGCCGAAAAATACATGTTTCGACCCATGCCCATGCGCATGTACCAAGCACCAAGTCTGTGTCTACTTGAAATTATTTTTTGCAAGTTTTTAACTTAATAAATAATTTATTTAACTTTTTTATTTATGGATTTTTTTTATTTTTTTTGTGTTTAATTGTCGAAAAATACATGTTTCGACCCATGCCCATGCGCGTGTATCAAGCACCAAGTCCGTGTCTACTTGAAATTATTTTTTGCA
>NW_020638467.1:0-122 GCF_003573695.1 Papaver somniferum
GTCTAGAAACAATCTAAGTGGAGCTATCATGCTTTTTGTTTGCTAGAAATCAGTAGGTTTGCTGTGGTGGAGTCATCCTTGTTTGTGTTTGCATAAAACATCCCTTCCTTTTTAGGGATTTT
>NW_020638467.1:240-390 GCF_003573695.1 Papaver somniferum
GACTTTTCTTTTTGATTTTGTTTTTCTAGTGTATGCCCGAAGTTTTTAAACGGGTTTGGAAAAGAAACACTCTAGGTCGTTTGATTAGTGACAAACCTAGTAGTTCTTCTTGTGAAGGCGGGGAGCTCGAAGAATCTTCTTTTGAGATCC
>NW_020638467.1:523-949 GCF_003573695.1 Papaver somniferum
TGTCTCTTCGTGAGGAAAGTACCCCTAGTACTCCTAGTCCTTTGGTAGTGCCAGAAATGACAACTTTGAAAGCTTTGCTAAACCCAACTAGGACCTCTCGTCCGTCTTGTATCAAGTTAGCTTAAACCGAGGTAAATTATGAATTGAAACCTGGGACTTTACAGATGCTCGCAATATTTTTAAGGAAGGAGAATGAGAAACCCTATTTTCATGTTAGGGAATTTGAGGAAGTTTGTAGTACTTTGAAAATTAAAAACCTAAGTGATGATGCGTTGAAACTTAGGTTATTCCCCTTTTCCTTAAAAGATAAAGACAAATCTTGGCTGTATAGTTTGGACTCTGAGTCAATTGAAACCTATGACCAACTTACTTCTGCCTTTATACATAAGTTCTTCCCAAGGCATAAAACATCGTCTATTAGGACAC
>NW_020638468.1:0-1290 GCF_003573695.1 Papaver somniferum
ATTAGTCAAGTCTCAGATTAGGATAGAAGTGTGTAGTTGAGAATCGGGCATCACTGCATTCTACCGCTTGAAGGTGAAGATCAACTGAACCTTTTGAAAAAGTTTTTCAACAAAAGGTAAGCGAAGAACGAACCACCTATTTCTCAAGTTATATTCATCTTTCTATCTATGGGACTATATCTCATGACTAATTAGACAATCACAAGCATATCAATAAATTTGAGTCAAGTTTATCTTGGCAATATCGTTCTCGGAGGTTCATTATCTTCTATTATTGTCATTGGCATACCAAACCTGCTGATAATGTACTCCTAGATGAACTTCCTGATATTCTTCTCTGTGATTGTTACTACGCTTTTTTGCCTCAACCCATTTCTAGAAATAATCATCGTCACTGTTACTAATTTTCTTCCACCTAGAGTCTATTTTATATAGGTGAGTTAGTATCCACGCGTTTTACGCTTTTCCTTGCAGTAACGTATATTCAACAGAGCTCAATTTTAGAGCATATTTTGTTTTTATCGTTGTAAACGGTCCCGTGATACCCATCATCCACTGCACGAATGGACATGGAGATCACACATTATACTGAATTTCAGATGGTGCGAGTATCTTGTTGTCATATCTTTATAAATCATTGATTTTTCACAGATATTGAGCTTTTTCCGACTTCTCTGAGTCATTTTCACATTTAAATGACATTCATTTCGAGCTGGAAGCTTATGAACATTTTAATATTGTAAGTTGAGATCGAGGTTACCTTTGACACTGTGCTTATTGCAATTTTGCTTTATCAGCTTTGTTGTGTTGTATTTGGCTGAAAACAGCCTTGCAACCTCGTTTTGCCAGTTAAATATCTTTTACCAGCATGGTTGCCGTAGTCTCCGTCTATTATCAGCTTCACTTATGTTTCCATCACACATTTTAGCTGAGGACCCAAGTAGGTTTTCTTGTACAGGTCATCTCCCGCGAGATGATATCCTGCAGACTTGGTTGTGGTTCTTCGTGCTTCCAGTGAATTAAGTGGAAGTACTTTGAATTTTAAATATTTTAAGATTTTTTCCATCCAGGAACCATAAATTTCTGATTGTGTTAGGTTCAAGCTCTGGGTCTTCTTCTTTTCAGTTTCGAGCTCACAGATTGCTGGTCTATCCAGTACTCCAACATTAATTGTTCTTTTACAAACCCAGGTATTGCTGACCCCAGTAAAGCTAGAGCATTTGTGTCTTACTCTATTCCTGGATACTTGCGGGATGCTGACCTTATCAAAGCTTTGTAGGAGCTTGTTAA
>NW_020638468.1:1301-2000 GCF_003573695.1 Papaver somniferum
TACTCTATTCCTGGATACTTGCGGGATGCTGACCTTATCAAAGCTTTGTAGGATCTTGTTAAATAGGTCCCTGATGATTTCTATTGTTGTCTAAATAAAACCTTGTATTTTCATGGCCCAACAAATAACACTATGAGTTCAACCTACCAGACTTAAGGGTGAGCAATGGGTGGGTAAATGCGGATTCGGTACCATCCAATCCAATCCATTAAAATGAAGGTTATTAGAAATGCACCCACGTCCAGTCCATTGCCAAATGAGTAAAATACCCACAAGTAAATGGATGAACTGGGTCGATGTGGATGGGTTGACGGATTTCAACATATAATTACAAAAGACTAATATTAATAATGTGTACAATAAACACAAAAAACAAAAGATTAGTGATCATGCATATTGTAATATCCTTAAATTTGTCCTTATCTTTCATTCCGATCCTAGTTATTTCTCTGACTTCTAAAGGTAAGTACCTTGCTCACGCTCTAGCCTATCCTTCATATTCTGATATGACACCAAAACTACCTTCCGGATTGAGTGTTCAACGGATGAGTGATATATCACCCGCGTCTGACCCGTTAAAACGACCGATTTCAAAAATTCACTCGCACCCAGTCCGCCGAGAAACGAATTGAGTGTCCACCCGCTAAAACACAGACTTGTTTGGATAAAATCTGTGAGTATGGGTGCTTTGCTCATCCC
>NW_020638469.1:0-325 GCF_003573695.1 Papaver somniferum
GATGAAATTTGTTAGGATTTGGATTAGTTCTTCTTGGTCTTTCATCCTTCTTCTATTGTGAAATTTGATTTCCTTCATATTTTCTTGAATCAACGTACATAGAAATGCAATTTTTACTAGATGTATTGCCTTAGAACATGTTAATTGTAATTACAATACATTTGTCAAACTTTTTTTGTCAAAGATGAGTTTATCTAGTTTACAATTTGTCTCTGAAATCAATTTCCCACTTATAGCGAAGTTTGTAGAGTTTTTTGAGTTAATGTATATAAAATTCAACATTTTATGAACTCTTTGTTTTTGTGTTGGCTTTGTCTTTCTATTT
>NW_020638469.1:522-1000 GCF_003573695.1 Papaver somniferum
GTGAAATTAGACTTCCTTCATATATTCTTGAACCAACGTACATAGAAATGCAATTTTTACTAGACGTAATGCCTAAGAACATATTATTTGTGATTAAAATACATTTTTCAAACTTTTTCTTTTAAAGATGAGTTTATCTAGTTTACAATTTAGTCTCAGAAATCAATTTCAGATGTATAACGAAGTGTGTGGACTTTTTTGAGTTAACGTATATAAAATTCAACATTTTTATGAATTCTTTATTTTTGTATTGGCTTTGTCTTTCAATTTGATTCAAATAGATGAAATTTGTTAGAATTTGGATTAGTTCTGGCTGGTCTTTCATCCTTCTTATATTGTGAAATTTGACTTCCTTCATATTTTCTTGAATCAACGTACATAGAAATGCAATTTTTACTAGACGTAATGCCTTAGAACATATTATTTGTGATTACAATACATTTTTCAAACTTTTTCTGTTAAAGATGAGTTTATCTAG
>NW_020638470.1:0-314 GCF_003573695.1 Papaver somniferum
ACATGTTGGTATATTGACCCACATGATCTTAATATGTTAGAAAATTTTTGAAGTCTAGGCCTCATAAACAAGATTTGTTTACTGAGAGCAGTTTCGAGTGTACATTCGAAAAATACACACTCGAAAAGATTAGAACGCTATAATTTAATTCAAGAGGTGTCTATTTTGATTGAAAACATGCTAATTATTAGGACATGTTGGTCTATATACCCACATGATCTTGAAATTTTAACCAAGTTTTAAAGGCTAGGCCTCATAAACAAGATTTGTCTACTTAGAGCAGTTTCGAGTGTACATTCGAAAAATACACACTC
>NW_020638470.1:374-659 GCF_003573695.1 Papaver somniferum
AAATTTTGAAGTCTAGGCCTCATAAACAAGATTTGTCTACTTAGAGCAGTTTCGAGTGTACATTCGAAAAGACTCGAACGCTATATTTTAATTCAAGAGGTGTCTATTTGGATTGAAAACATGCTAATGATAAGGACATGTTGGTCTGTAGACACACATGATCTTGATAATTTAGCCAAGTTTTAAAGGCTAGGCCTCATAAACAATATTTTTCTACTTAGAGAAGTTTCGAGTGTACTTTCGAAAAATACACACTCGAAAAGACTCGAACGCTATAATTTAGCT
>NW_020638470.1:859-1000 GCF_003573695.1 Papaver somniferum
GACATGTTGGTCTATATACCCACATGATCTTGATATTTTAGTAAAGTTTTGAAGCCTAGGCCTCACAAACACGAATTTTCTACTTAGAGAAGTTTCAAGTGTACATTCGAATAATACACACTCGAAAAGAATCGAACGCTA
>NW_020638471.1:0-310 GCF_003573695.1 Papaver somniferum
TGGGAGAAGGGTGCGTTTGGGTAGCTGGTATAGGGTTTGGTTGCTAGGGTGTTAGGCGGCTTCATCAAATTGGATGAACAGCGAGGATGAGCCGTGGGATGTGGAGCTGGTAGGTAGATCGAACGGTGATGCGGAGGCAAGCGGGGAGCGACCGTCGGATGAGGGGATACAACGAAACGAACGATGCTAGATTAGGTTAGGTGCTGTAGTGTAAGGCGGGGATATCAAACTTTGATGAACAGCAAGGGAGCAACCGTTGGATTCAGCTACCATCTAATCTGAAGGCTTGGAATTTCAGCGCTGTGGTGCT
>NW_020638471.1:510-1000 GCF_003573695.1 Papaver somniferum
TCTCTTTTTATTTTTGGAACAAGAGATGATGGAATATTTGATTTTTTTTTTTTTTTTTACAAGGAAACACTTTTGATAAATATACAAAAGGAAACAAAAGATTACATGACACTTTGCAAGAGGTAGCCCTTTTTGATGCACCCGGTTAAACTCGATGGTTGTTTTTCTTAATGTAACCTCCACCTTCTATCCCAACCAACCAAAGAACAAGCTAGTCAAGTTTCGTTCAGTATTCTAAAGTGATTGGCAATCGTAACTTCCTATCAAACACCTTGAAGATCGAGGCCATACATGTATTGGTAGATCGTGCGCGTGCAAATTTCTTATCACTATGTGAATTGTGCTAGAATCAGGGTGCCTAAATATCTAGACTAAGACTCCTAATAAAAATACATATTTGCACAAGAGTCAACATTTCAAGGTAAATGAGCTCCATTTTTATGATTTTTTTCAATTTTTTAATTTTTTTTTAATTTTGATTTTTCTATTT
>NW_020638472.1:0-269 GCF_003573695.1 Papaver somniferum
CTCGAATATTGATCCAACCATCAATATTCGGTAATTCATCAGTAGTTTGTCGAATTGAGCAACACTTTCCCAATTGCACGTCAAATTACCAATATTCAGTATTTTGTTTAATTGAGCAACACTTGCTCAGTTGCACACTGATGAGTGGTAAAAAGTGCATATTTCTATATATTTTTCTTGGCAATTAACTCATCTTTTGTGTTCTAATTCTCCATTTTAACCCATATTCTGTATTTTCATTGTTTTCAAGAATAAATACTTTTCTTAAT
>NW_020638472.1:469-777 GCF_003573695.1 Papaver somniferum
TCCCTGAGATGAAACAAGAACATGATTGATTAGGATCTGCCTTAGTTTATGATCAAGGAGTGGATTCAAAAGCCCTAGCATGTTCCTGTTTACTTGCTTTACATTCTGCTGTTTTTCAGTTTAGTCACAGCCATCATCTCAAGTGTGTTTTAACACAACCAAGACTCTTTGTTACAACTCAGTTTTAGTGAAACCTTAAGCTTCAACTACACACACCTTGTCCCTGTGGATCGACTCGCACTTGCACATTAGCTACATCGACGCCGTGCACTTGCGGTATTAGTTTGTGACTCTTTTAGAGAGCCACC
>NW_020638473.1:0-493 GCF_003573695.1 Papaver somniferum
TTAATACCAAAACCATAAAAACTAAAATCACATAAAAAACGCATGAAATTCCATTTTAGGCAGAGGTGTCCATGAGGTCTTGAACCTTTTCTTAGTGAGATATTACCGGAATCACTTGCTAGAGACAGTGAACTATGTCTTGAACTGCTAGCGTTTGATGTAATTGGCGATAACGACCACGGATGATATCTCCAAGGTTGCTGCCAAGCTCGTGTCGTTTTGTTCAATCCTGTTTCCCAGAATGCTCCAGAGAATCAAAACTCATATTCTCATAGGAAGCGGCCTCACTTCCTCATTCAAATAGGTGAGTTTCCATAAAGAGTGTTACTGCTACACCCCACTTCAATCTTAAATTGAAACTATATAACTCATTAAGACTTCTTAAAAGTCATCCTTCACATGCAGTCACATTATCACGTCTACACCATAGGGAAGGGACGGATAATGAAATTCTCTAATAGTGTTTACCTTTACCCACCACAAATTAGTTGTC
>NW_020638473.1:504-1000 GCF_003573695.1 Papaver somniferum
CCCCCCCCCCCCCCCCCCCCCCCCCTCGATGGATTTTTAACTATCTCTTTGTACAAACCTTTCGTCAAAGTTTGTGCGATATTCTCCTTGGACTTTATCCAATCAATGGAAATAACGCCAATTGAGATTAGTTACTTTTAGCTTTAGCTATTATACCTTGGCTAACACAATGTATAGATATAGATGGCACGGGCCTATGCCAGAGAGGACTGTCTTCTAAAAAGCATCTTAGGCACTCGGCCCCCTCTCGTGCTTTATCTAACGCAATACTCTCAGATTCTATAATGAATTGAGCAATATATGTATGTTTGGAAATCTTCCAAAAATAAACCCTCCTGCTAGAGTGAAAACATATCCACTCGTATACTTAGACTCCTCTGAGTCAATTATCCAGTTTGCATTACAAAGTCCCTCAATGACAACAAGATACCTTTCATAAATCAAACAAAAAGTAATATAGTATTTTAGGTACCATAATGCTCTACTAAGCGCATCC
>NW_020638474.1:0-1475 GCF_003573695.1 Papaver somniferum
AGCTGTGGATATAGGAACAACATCTGTACCGCTAAAATCTAGAGTAAAAAGATTTGAAGAGAGTGGTATGAGTTTGCGAGACTTTTTAATTTTCTGCTTCTTACCATCAACCATCTCAGCGTCGGAAGCCTGCGAAAATAAAGTAGATAAGTAATAGAGGCAACAATATTGTTTTAAGATAATTGGGTATTCCTTACTTCTTTATTATGCGAAGCCTTCCTCTTGTGAGATTCCTTATTTTGAGATTCATTATCAATGCTCGGTTTCTTCTTCTGCGATTCCTTATTTTCCCTTGAAGAAGACTTGGGTTTTTGCATGATTCGAAGAGCGCTAATGGAAGAACTTTTCATGCGAAAGTATGGGAATTAGATCATAATTTTTTTTTTAAGAATGGTTAAAATCAATAGTCATCATGAAGAAAGGAAACAAACTTTTATTAAGAGTTCATGGTGGAAGAACAATAGCAGAAGAAATCAGTGACATCAGCGGAAATGGGTAATAAAAGATGCAGATGAATAGCAAAAAGAGAGAGAAGATAAATGATGAAGAAGGAAGAGATTATTGTGAAAAAACCCTTAAATAGATGAAAAGAAGTAACCGGTTGAAGACGGTTCAAGCCGGTAAAAGGGAAGAAAATCGACACGTGTAGAGAGGAACTTGAAACCCGGATAACTGTCGACAAAGTATAATGGAAAAACATAGGCATGTGCGATTTTCAAGAGGAGAATTTCTCATACCGCTCACTCTGAAGAATAAGCAACATGAGAAGAGGAAAATGTAGGAGTTAAATATCGCACATGTTAATAATTACGCGAAGTGAAGAATACAACCGGAGCGAAGAGCATCGCACACGACAAAGTTGAGATTACGCACCAGATGATGTCAGCAAAGTCACGAGTAAAGTGTGAAGAGTCATACGAAGATGAGCGATTGTATATGAGCGAATATGTCGCATAGTGATCCCGAAAATAATGGGATTCTTAGCTGTCATCCATTATGTAAAATCCTATATAAAGGAGAGAGTCATTGTTTCTGGGAGGATTCTAGGACAAGTCTTGGAAAAGAAATAGGAAGAGAGGGAAAATGAGCTTAGGTTTCAAGTAGAATTGTTGTAATACTTGAATAATTCTTGTAAACATTCTTAATCTTTAATTAATAAAACAAGAATTCATAATGATCATCTAGAGATTGAATCAGTTATAGTGGAGTGTAGTTGTAAGAAATATTACAACTACAAGGACAAAGATAGAATCATCACCTGTTGAAACTTCATGGTTTTGAACGACTTGTACTAAAAATCAGCTAGCTTGATTCATTGTTTTAACATAAACTTGGGCCATCAAATTCCTCTTTATATAATAAACTCCAAACTAATACAACTTCCTGACTAACAAGGAACTAACAAATTCTAAACTAGCTAGGATTAGTAGAACAAAATCGTCTTAAATTAGGAAACATACTACAATTGCAATATT
>NW_020638475.1:0-375 GCF_003573695.1 Papaver somniferum
TGACTTTGTTTTCCCACCAAAAACTTTTCTTCCAATTGTGGGAACATATGATTTTCAGATGTGTCGGATATTAAGTTTTGAGACTAAACCTAATTACTTTAGGATATTAGGGTCGACACATTTTCTTAAGGATGACCATTATTATGGTCAACTTTGTGAGTCAAATCTAATTGACTTAGAGGATCCCCAATTATTCAGGTTGTTGTTATGTGCTTCTAAGTTCTTAGTTGAGTTTTTCCAGACTCTAATACATGAACCGGATCTTAGCTTTGAGGAAATCCAACCGATGAAAACCTTTTATTTAGACCCTTTTATAGAGCCTGAACCTGAACCACAACTAGATGTAGTTGTCTTAAGCAAGGGTATGTTCGGTAT
>NW_020638475.1:575-1000 GCF_003573695.1 Papaver somniferum
AGGATTGCACTAACTAGTCTAAGTGGATGGAAGCATTTTGATTGTAGGAGTTGAGGAACCAATCTGATTAGATGGCAACATCTAAAGAGTCTATTCATAAAAGCACAAAGCTCAATTCTTAGGAATAACATGATAGTTTCACCATATCTCGTTGAGTCCTTTTCACTTCTTTTTTTTTTTTTTGATGTTGTTTTCTTTTTAAATATGTTTCTAAGTGATTTGGTGGGGCTCACGATTCAAGTTGTTACCAATGCTAGGGTGAATTAGAGTGATTGAGATACCATGAAAAAAAAAAGTTGAAAAAAAAAAGAAAAAAAAAAGAAGTGAAAAGGACTCAACGAGATATGGTGAAACTATCATGTTATTCCTAACAACTGAGCTCTGTGGTTTCATGAATATACTCTTTAGATGTTTCCATCTAATCA
>NW_020638476.1:0-303 GCF_003573695.1 Papaver somniferum
TTTTTAAAAACATTAACAGCTCGAAGAAGTAAACAAACGGTTTAAGGAATGCAATCATGGAAGAAAATTTAGGCACGAAGAGTGCTACCCAATTGTCATAGAAAATATAAAATATAATCGTCGATCGACTTTTGTTTTTGATACGACGCACGATTTGGATAGTAGCGTGAATACCGAGGAAGATGGCACTCAAGTCGAGTCCGGTAACGACACAGATAAAGGAGACATAGAGAATACATACCTTCGTCAGATGGGAAAAAAAGCAGCTAAACGACTGAAGAAAACCGGGCGAGAGAAATCCAA
>NW_020638476.1:503-762 GCF_003573695.1 Papaver somniferum
AGAAGAAGAAGAAGAAGATGAAACAGAAGAACAATAGTGAGCGGTATTCTCATATGCTTCCATATTCTATCCGAAATGATCTTAAGTGTGTGATTGTAAAAAAAGGTGTGTTGGTATTTATAGAGTGAGTGAGGGAGAACACATGCTTCCATTTTCCATCAGGATTAATAAATAAAATAACATAAAGTATTTGACAAATTTTGTAAACTGTTTGTCAGTGAGGTGTTTGTCGTATTGAAATGACTAGTCGGTGAAATTT
>NW_020638477.1:0-488 GCF_003573695.1 Papaver somniferum
ACGACAGAAATCCCGTATTGCCGAGTTGGTGGGTAAGTTGAAGAGCGAAGCCGTAAAGTGGAATGCCCGTGCTGATGAGCACAACGCCTTAACAGCTGAGTGGCGTGAAAAGCGAACACTGATGGTTGATATGCAAAATAAGTACAATCATGACCGTTGTTTGTTTAATGGTACGCTGCTATGGACGCGTGACAACCTGCGTGATGCTCGAGAACATGCTTCGGACTTAGAGGCTAGAGTGCGCTTTTTGGATGGAGAGTTACAACAGGCTCGTTCTTTCTTAGGCCCCAGGGTTAGGGATAGTATGCTGCGTCTTTCCGAGAAAAGAGATAATGCTAGGGCCGAGGTTGGTGCTCTTAGTAAAGCCCTAGCAGCGTCTCGAGCTGATGTTGCTCGCCAAGTGGAGTCTGAAAGAGATCTTGAAGTGAATGTGTATCGACTCCATAAAAGGATGGGGGAGATGAATGACGAAGTCAACCATCTTCGTC
>NW_020638477.1:499-1000 GCF_003573695.1 Papaver somniferum
TGTTGCTCGCCAAGTGGAGTCTGAAAGAGATCTTGAAGTGAATGTGTATCGACTCCATAAAAGGATGGGAGAGGTGAATGACGAAGTCAACCATCTTCTTCACTTGGATTCGATGAAGCAGGTAGATTTAGACGCGAGTCAATTTGCTCTTACGAACCTTCAAACAGATTATAAGAAACTATCCACCGAATATGACTTTCTTGATGAGGCTCGGGATGCAGTTTTCAATGAGTATGAAGAGGCTTCGGCTAATGTCGAAGGTATAACCTCGTTTTATCGAGTGTGATTCTGTTATTTCTTCGTTTTAACCCCTTGGTATTTCTTGTTTTCAGCACTCGAGGGACAGTTTCACGCAGCAAATGATGAGCTTAAAAAAACTCAATTTGCCTTAGTGCAGCAGGAAGGACAAGCCAACTATTTCAAAGGGTTGGCCGCGTCTCGTGAGGAAGCAGCGGAGATTGCCTCCAAAGAGGCGGAACGCCTATCTGCATTGCTGTCTCA
>NW_020638478.1:0-352 GCF_003573695.1 Papaver somniferum
AGAAAATCTCGGCAAATACTTTCCGCCGGTTCACGGACTCATCTAGTTCGTCAACTCCACCAGAATTTCTCGGGATGAGAAGTTCGGCAGTTCGCGAAATTGGCAACAAACCATTCTTCCGGTTTCTCTTGATCAACAAAGTTCGCAAACTTTGGTTCGAGGGATATGACTTATGCACATATGTGTTTCCAAAACAATAATTATGTCCATCATTGGTTATGTAATCTAAACTCTCATTCCAACCATTGAAACATTCTTAGAGGACGTTATGTAGTTGTTACACCATTTCTCGTCAAAGCAAATTTCAAAGTGATTGAAACATATCATGACTTTCGTCACTAGTTAAAGATAA
>NW_020638478.1:363-591 GCF_003573695.1 Papaver somniferum
CTTTCGTCACTAGGTAAAGATAAACATGATCGAAGCGAAACGCTTACCAACACATATTTCGAAATATAGATAGGCGAGGTATACTCGGCTCGAAATACCAAATGTGTATAATCTAAGTCTATATATAGCATACGACTTTTTGTCTCAAGAAGTAGGAGATAGAGTAGATAGACTTTTGAGTGACAGATAAGTTCAAGTCTTCACATACCTTTTTGTCGAGAAGTTCCA
>NW_020638478.1:602-1000 GCF_003573695.1 Papaver somniferum
GAGTAAATAGACTTTTGAGTGACAGATAAGTTCAAGTCTTCACATACCTTTTTGTCGAGAAGTTACACCGGTTCCTTGAGTAGTCCTTCTTATTGTATGATGAATCTCCATGAAGTCCTTGAGCTCAACTACACTTTCTATACTAGTCCGAGACTTAGCTATAATAGACTAGATATCAAGACATATAGTTTTGATCACTAACATTGACAAACATGCTTGAGATAGCAACGCATACGAGTTCGACCGAGCAATGCTCTAACATCCTTGTCTTCTTTTGCAAGGGAGATTTGGTTGTAACCTGAGTATCCATCCATAAAACATATCCTATGGTGACCTTCGGTTGCATCGACTAGTTGGTCAATGTTTGGCAGTGGGTAGCTGTCTTTGGGGCACGCTTT
>NW_020638479.1:0-176 GCF_003573695.1 Papaver somniferum
CGTTGTTGTCGACTCGGGCCACGATTCCTATGTCGTGTGCGAACCCGAGGGGCCGAGACGATATCGTAATCGTCGTCCTTCCGTGCACACAGTTTATATTTAAGGATACCCTTCCGTAGGGTTTAAAAATAAAAATAAAAATGTCCCAAAATTAATGTCCAAAGTCCATAAAAAAA
>NW_020638479.1:314-597 GCF_003573695.1 Papaver somniferum
AAAATTCTTCTTCTTTTGCTCCTTTTGCTTTGCCTTTTACTCCACGTCTTTAAATGTCCACCAAAAACTTTGGCAAAAATTTCTTTTGCTCCAACTTCAAGAATCTGAAAGAAAAAGACAAAAAAACAGAAACGCAAAGAAGAACAAATAAATAAAAAAAAAAAATCTAAAAAATGCTAACTAAACACAGGTCCGCGTCGGCGGCGCCAAAATTTGATGGTTTATCAAAAGTAGTGATTGTAGTTGTAGTGGTAAACAGGTTCTTTTCAGACTTGTGAAGAAA
>NW_020638479.1:797-1000 GCF_003573695.1 Papaver somniferum
TAGGTGTTTTTATTGATGTATATAAGATGAAACAGGAATTAGCAACGCTGCAGAAGTGTTACAGCGTCACTGTTACAAAGGGGTAAGTGCTGAAAATTAAACGATAGTTTTCTGTTGCTGTTTTGACACTCGTTTCTGTTTTAAGACTGTTGAAGAACGACTGCCTTAGCAGGTCTGTTCTTCCTCTTCTTCTTCCTCCTCGA
>NW_020638480.1:0-453 GCF_003573695.1 Papaver somniferum
AGAAAAAGACTGTTGCTTCTGCGACTGTTTTGTGCTATAGTTTTGTAATAGCTTCTTTGCAACATTTGTAACACCGTAGACCATTGCAAATCTCTGTTTTATCTTATTTCTCCAATTAAAACACCATTTGAGCTATGAGTTATCTTTCTGAGTGTGTTTTCACCATGTGGAGCTAGAAACCATCACTGGGACGACGGAGGAAGCTGTATTTCATCCTTGGGGTAATTTAATAAATTCCTTATTTACTTTTTGCATAAATTTTAAATGATTTATGATTTCTATTCATCATTTGTTATCTTGTTAGATAGTGTATGCTTAGTCTTAGATGCTTTAGATACACTATGCTTGTAATTTACAATTGATGTTTTACGAAATCTACTTTGGCAAAGAATAGAGTTATTGTTTCTTTTGCTTTGAGCTATAAATGTCTAGGATTAATTTATGAACCCCATG
>NW_020638480.1:464-1000 GCF_003573695.1 Papaver somniferum
TACGAAATCTACTTTTCCAAAGAATAGTGTTATTGTTTCTTTTGCTTTGAGCTATAAATGTCTAGGATTAATTTATGAACCCCATGAACATGAAAACCAGTGGAATCCCGAGTCCCGGTCTCTCTTCATCCTGTGACAAATTTTGTATATATATTTTCCCTTATTTTATTTATTAAATCTTAAAACAAATTCTCAACAAATCTGAGTGAACGAATCATCTTACTACAACTCAATTGAAAATACCATCAATTTTTGGCGCCGCCGACGCGGATTTGTTTATAAATTTTTTTTTAGTTTTTTTATTTTATTTTATTTGTTCCTTTTTACGCCTTTTGGTATTTCTTGTTTGCTTTCAGATTTGGAACTGAGCTAAAGAAAAGGGGAGAAAGTGCTGAAAACAAAAGCGAAACCAAAGAAAAAAAGAAGGGGGAATCCAAAAGGAGTGAAGAAGAAATTTTTTTGTATATAGATATTTTTATTTATTTTTTTTATTTTTTTAGAAACTGTAATTAAGTTTTTTTTATTTTTGTAAACTT
>NW_020638481.1:0-492 GCF_003573695.1 Papaver somniferum
GGCAGCAGCAACAGCAGCACCAATTCTCTGTAACTTCTTTGTTTCGGCTCTCCTGGACTCCAAACTCTCTCCTAAGGGTTTCTAACCCTTTTATGACTTGAACCAACTCTTATATAGTCTTTTAATCCCCAAAAATCTCTACTGAATCCGACTTTTTCTTTTCTTTTTCTTCTCTGCGCTGTTGAGAGAATATCTCTCTCTGATCTCCCTGTACGCGTTTATGAGCTATTATATTGCCCCAAAACTCTCCCAAGACTTGAACAAGACCAAGTAGAGTTTTCTTTAGCGTAAAACTCTCCCAGAATCTCCTCAAAAAATCTTTGAAACGTAAACAGAACCATACGTGTCCTATTTGGACTCTGATTTCTTCTCCCGGCTATTCCAGCCCAATGTGATCGATCAAAACACATGTACCAGCTCTGTTTAGTCCATTCACATCCAGCCCAACTGATTTTGGGGGTTGAATCTCTTTAGAAACCGTCCATTAATCGA
>NW_020638481.1:503-977 GCF_003573695.1 Papaver somniferum
GATCAAAACACATGTACCAGCTCTGTTTAGTCCATTCACATCCGCCCAACTGATTTTGGGGGGTTGAATCTCTTTAGAAACCGTCCATTAATCGAATCCAACTCTGCCAGCAAACATGCATGAAGTTTCCCGCCAAAACATTAATTTGAAAACGTGAAGAAATGTGATCTCCCCCTATCCAGTTCTGGTGTCCCTTTAGCAGATGCCTGGAAATGGGTCACCCCTTAGGTTACCCCTTATCCAAAGTGAGAGTCCGTATAGTAAATTTCTCCCACGAGCGCAAAAACCACTTTTTTAGCCAATTTCGCCGCAAAAGCTTATTTATCCAGAAATACCTACAGGGACATAAAAATCCATAATAAGTACAAAAAATGGGTACTAACACAATATACAATTGGGCTATATTAGACACATAAATGCGTCTATCAAATACCCCCAAACTTATTATTTGCTAGTCCCGAGCAAATCAAAACT
>NW_020638481.1:1177-1648 GCF_003573695.1 Papaver somniferum
TTCCCTGCAAACAGTTTGTATTTAAGGATACCCTTCCGTAGGGTTTAAAAATAAAAATGTCCCAAAATTAATGTCCAAAGTCCATAAAAAAAAATACAAAAGAAAAGAAAGTCTAAAAAAAATTACAAAAATAAAAAATGTCTCTCTTTTTTTTTCTCTCTTTTTATCAAAAAATAAAAAAAAATTCTTCTTCTTTTGCTCCTTTTGCTTTGACTTTTACTCCACGTCTTTAAATGTCCACCAAAAACTTTGGCAAAAATTTCTTTTGCTCCAACTTCAAGAATCTGAAAGAAAAAGACAAAAAAAACAGAAATGTAAAGAAGAACAAATAAATAAAAATAAAAAATCTAAAAAATGCTAACTAAACACAGGTCCGCGTCGGCGGCGCCAAAAATTTGATGGTTTTTCAAATAGTGATTGTAGTAGTGGTAAAAACTGGGTCTTTTCAGACTTGTGAAGAAAACAATTTTT
>NW_020638481.1:1848-2177 GCF_003573695.1 Papaver somniferum
CAACTCTTATATAGTCTTTTAATCCCCAAAAATCTCTACTGAATCCGACTTTTTCTTTTCTTTTTATTCTCTGCGTTGTTGAGAGAATATCTCTCTCTGATCTCCCTGTACGCGTTTATGAGCTATTATATTGCCCCAAAACTCTCCCAAGACTTGAACAGGACCAAGTAGAGTTTTCTTTAGCGTAAAACTCTCCCAGAATCTCCTCAAAAAATCTTTGAAACGTAAACAGAACCATACGTGTCCTATTTGGACTCTGATTTCTTCTCCCGGATATTCCAGCCCAATGTGATCGATCAAAACACATGTAACAGCTCTGTTTAGTCCAT
>NW_020638482.1:0-298 GCF_003573695.1 Papaver somniferum
TCTTTTCCTTGGTGGCGTCCCAGCAGAGGAAAAACAGGTTCAGAATCAGCAGGTCCAACAGCAAATGAAATGAAGCAGATGCAGATGCAAATGCTATGAAATGAAATACAAAAATAGCTAATAAAAAACACAGAGAAAACAACCCGAATCCCCGGCAACGGCGCCAAAAACTTGGCAGGTCCGGAAAGGCGTATAAATTTGGTGCGATGAAAACGGGCCTACAGTAATACCGCAAGTGCACGGTCGTCAGTTGTAGCTCGTGCAAGTACGGGTCGATCCACAGAGATTGGGTGTGTTT
>NW_020638482.1:498-762 GCF_003573695.1 Papaver somniferum
AACTTTATTTATTACCTAAAAATGCAAAATTAATTAATAAAAATATTTATTCTTGAAAACAATGAAAATACAGAATATGGGATAAAATGTAGAATTAATGCGCAAAAGATGAGTTAAATGCCAACAAAAAGGGATAAATATATACAATATTTGGCACTCATCACTCATTCGAGCAAAAACGAGGATTTCAGTCAAAGATCGAACTCTTCTGAAAACCTGAAATATTGCTTAAACGCACATCAGAAAATGCTGAAACTCTCATAA
>NW_020638483.1:0-143 GCF_003573695.1 Papaver somniferum
TCTCGAAATATGTGTTGTTGATGAGTGCTAAAAAGTGCATATTTCTATATATTTTTCTTGGCATTTAACTCATCTTTTGTGCATTAATTCTACATTTTATCCCATATTCTGTATTTTCATTGTTTTCAAGAATAAATATTTTT
>NW_020638483.1:343-587 GCF_003573695.1 Papaver somniferum
AATCGCGCCAAGTTTTTGGCGCCGCTGCCGGGGAGTGGTGCTTGCTGCTGCTGATTTCCTTTGCTGTCCTGACCTGCAATCATTGCACTGAGTTGTCTGAGCTTCATCACTATCATTGCAGGTGCCACTGAGTTGCTGCAGAGCTGTGTTGCTGGCCACCTGAGCTGCTGCTGCTGCTGGAACCTTGGCTGCTGCTGTTGCTATTGCTGGAGCTGGTGAACCAAGCCTGCTGCTGCCAAGCCAA
>NW_020638483.1:595-1000 GCF_003573695.1 Papaver somniferum
AACCTGAGCTGCTGCTGGAACCTTGGCTGCTGCTGTTGCTGTTGCTGGAGCTGGTGAACCAAGCCTGCTGCTGCCAAGCCAAGCCTGCTGCTTCATCTGCGAACTGGGCTTCTGGGCTGCTGCATCTCAACAAGTTGCTGGGCTCGTCCAACTGAGGTGGGCTTGTGCCACCATTACTGCTGGGCTTCACCACTTCAACTGAGCTGGGTTTCGTTGTTGTTGCTGCTGCTGGGCTCTGTTCCACCTGTTGTTGCTGGGCTTGAGCGTGAGCTGCTTAGGACGATCCTAAAGCCCAACTGGGCTGTGCAACTAAAAGGGGACCAAAAGCCTATTTTTGGGCTTCCCTCCAAAAATCAAGTAAGCCTAACCCATGAGTTAACCCACTTGGGCCTCATTTAAATTCAA
>NW_020638484.1:0-372 GCF_003573695.1 Papaver somniferum
GAAAAGTACCCATTACAATGAGATGTTAGATCTGTTCAAGAGAGTCAACATCAACATTCCTTTTCTTGAAGCAATCAAGCAAATCCCTGCTTATGCCAAATTCCTCAAAGACTTGTGTACTCAAAAGCGCAAGCTCAATGTGCAAAAACGTGCTTTCTTAGCTGAGCAGGTGAGTTCCATCATTCTGAACAAAACTCCACCCAAGTTTAGGGATCCAGGTTCCACCCAAGTTTAGGGACCCACGTTGTCCAACACGGTCAATAAAGCGTTATTAGACCTAGGTGCAAGTGTTAACCTACTGCCATATTCTGTTTATGAGCAGTTAGGTCTTGGGGAGTTGAAGCCAACATCTATCACTCTACAACTGGCAGA
>NW_020638484.1:572-905 GCF_003573695.1 Papaver somniferum
AGTCACTTAAATTCAGTTCTGTTTTGCTTCCTGTTCAGTTTATCTCCTTACCTGTTTTGCTTGTTTAATTTCTTGCAATTTGTAGCTGTTGTGCACTGAAATCAGTGCACAAACTCCCCCTTCCCTTGGCTTACAGCCTTGGTTCCCTGGTATTTTTATTTTATATCCTCTGCCATTTAATCTTTGTTGTTTTGCCATCTTGTGTTAACTGCTTTGGTTTGTTAACTGTTTTGGTTCTTTGCATCTGCCATATTACCTTGCCTTGCTCACTGCCATAGTGCTTTGCACCCATTGATAGCTTAGGATAATTTCTTGTATGCTCCCACTCCCTGT
>NW_020638485.1:0-530 GCF_003573695.1 Papaver somniferum
AAAAAAAAAAAAAAAAAAAAAAAAAAAAAAAAAAAAAAAAGAGAAAAAAATATCAGAAAAATACAAAAAAAATTCAAGTATTTATCAATTCCATCATCTCTTGTTCCAAAAATAAAAAGAGAGTAGTCAATGTAAATAAGAGTCATGTAAACAGTCATCTTTTGTTGTTTCATTGTAATAAGCAAGGAGGGTGTATGCCATTGATGTACAACGCGAGCAATTGTGAAATACCTCCAACTCATTCACAATTCTCGTAAAGTCCGGACAGCTAGCTAGATTTCGACCTTGGTTCGTAGCCTGAGAAACTATCTCTTGGTGATTAGTAGTCATAACTTCAGATCTTTCTTTACACATGTGTAGATACACTTTACACTCTTATCACATGTCTTTTTTTTGTTATCAGTGCTAGGATTGTGCCTTCGATAGCTAGATTGACATCTCCATTTTGCTGTGAGCTTAAACTGTTTTGCACATGTCACATTTGATGGAATCTGAGCTTATATTTTGACCTAGGTTTTGTAGGTACACCT
>NW_020638486.1:0-484 GCF_003573695.1 Papaver somniferum
TTTGGGGAAGTTTGAGAGAGTTCACTCCTAACTCATTCTCTTTTAAGAAACAATAAACCCTTATTTGCAAATAACATTGATCTTTAATCAAAAGAAAAAAATAAACGAAAATGATCATATCTCTGTATCAATAGTATGTTATTTTGTGCAACGAGATAATTTTTTTTCCCTTCAATTTAACGATCTCCATACAATTCTAACTCCCTTTGTTCACGAACATTTTCCCACATATCATCCGTTATATTCTTTCTCCATGCATTAGCTTCTTGACGTTGTTGTTCTTGAGTTTGTTGTGTCAAAATTTCATCGTCATTTACAAGCGTTGATGGATGGCTATCTTCCTCTTCCTCGACCGCAAACTCATCTGAACGGCATTCTTTTCGTAAGAAGTTGTGTAAGCCTGCACAAGCTGTCATTATCTCCGCTTGCACCTGATACGGAAATGGAGGTTGAGACTTAAAGATCAAGAAACGAGACTTCACAA
>NW_020638487.1:0-142 GCF_003573695.1 Papaver somniferum
TATAGACCCACATGATATTGATATTTTATCCAAGTTTTGAATCCTAGGCCTCATAAACACGAATTTTCTACTTAGAGCAGTTTCGAGTGTACATTCGAATAATACACACTCGAAAAGAATCGAACGCTATAATTTAGCTCAA
>NW_020638487.1:342-615 GCF_003573695.1 Papaver somniferum
CAGGTTTATATTTTTTTTGAAACATGCTAATGATCAGGATATGTTGGTCTATAGACCCAGATGATCTTGATAATTTAGCAAAATTTTGAAATCTATGCCTCATAAACAAGATTTGTCTACTTAGAGCAGTTTCAAGTGTACATTCGAAAAATACACACTCGAAAAGACTCGAACGCTATTATTTAGCTCAAGAGGTGTCTATTTTGATTGAAAACATGCTATTGATCAGGACATGTTGGTCTATAGACCCACATGATCTTGATATTTTAGCCA
>NW_020638488.1:0-282 GCF_003573695.1 Papaver somniferum
AGTTCAAAAGAATACACAGAAGTATAGGTGACTGCTTAGTTTCATAGTAGGCTTGTTATCAATAACTCATAGTCCTTTAAAATTAAAGAATTAATAGATGTCACCTGGAACGCTAAACACTATTTAAAACATCTAATAATATACAAAATCTGGTACATTTAAGAGGAAGGTTCAAAAGACTACACAGAAGTATATGTGAATGCTTAGTTTCATAATAGGCTTGTTATCAATAACTCATAGTCCTCTAAAATTAAAGAATTAATAGATGTCACCTGGAACGCT
>NW_020638488.1:482-801 GCF_003573695.1 Papaver somniferum
TCTGTATTCTTTTGAGCCATCCTCTTAAATTTACAAGTTTTTGTATATTATTAGATGTTTTAAACAGTATCTAGCGTTCCAGGTAACATCTATTAATTCATTAATTTTGGAGGACTATGAGTTATTGATAACAAGCCTACTATGAAACAAAGCAGTCACCCATACTTCTCTGTATTCTTTTTAACCATCCACTTAAATTTACCAGTTTTTGTATATTATTAGATGTGTTAAACTGTTTCTAGCATTCCAGGTGACATCTATTAATTATTTAATTTTAGAGTTCTATGAGTTATTGATAACAAGCCTACTATGAAACTAA
>NW_020638488.1:858-1000 GCF_003573695.1 Papaver somniferum
TAAAAAATTAATAGATGTCACCTGGAACGCTAAAAACTGTTTAAAACATCTAATAATATAAATAACTGGTACATTTAAGAGGATGGTTCAAAAGAATACATATAAATATAGGTGAATGCTTAGTTTCATAGTAGGCTTGTTA
>NW_020638489.1:0-326 GCF_003573695.1 Papaver somniferum
CTCTTATTTTCATATTTGTAATTCCTTATCTTAATTCCGAATCTACTCCTTGGAAGAAAATAAGTCTCTTGGAATTTTTAACCTCGAGTTGTATCCCCACAAAAATAATGTCAAAAAAAAAACACCTAATCATTCGAATCTTTATTGCAGAGTCTATAAATTATACGTCCCCTTGTTGAATCATAACGACTTACTTCGATTTTGACTTTATCTTCTGGTATTATCCGTATAAAACTATGTCGGATCCTTCCTGAAACATAACCTAGAATCAGATCTTCATTATCTAAGCGAACCCGGAACATGCCATTGGGAAGTGATTCAGTAAT
>NW_020638489.1:337-633 GCF_003573695.1 Papaver somniferum
AAGGGACTATAACGAATCCGGGTATTTGGTGTTACGAAGGTGTGGCCGGGGCACATACTCTGTTTTCTGGCTTGTGCTTCTTGGCAGCTATCTGGCATTGGGTATATTGGGATCTACAAATTTTCTGTGATGAACGTACAGGAAAAACTTCTTTGGATTTGCCCAAGATCTTTGGAATTCATTTATTCCTCTCAGGGGTCGCTTGCTTTGGGTTTGGCGCATTTCATGTAACAGGCTTGTATGGTCCTGGAATATGGGTGTCCGATCCTTATGGACTGACTGGAAAAGTACAATCT
>NW_020638489.1:644-781 GCF_003573695.1 Papaver somniferum
TTATATAACACAAAATTTCTCCTCTGATTCCTTCTAGCCGAGCTTCTCGGTCTGTCATTATACCTCGAGAAGTAGAAAGAATAACAATACCCATTCCTCCTAAAATCCTAGGAATTCGTTGAGAGTTGGAATAGATT
>NW_020638489.1:792-968 GCF_003573695.1 Papaver somniferum
ATGAAGTGCTTCTTTAGGAGTTAAACTTCCATTCGTCCATATTTCTAGAAAAAGTTTTTCTTGTTTTTCATTTCCATTCCCATAAGAATGAATACTATGATTTGCATTTCGAACAGGCATGAATACTGCATCTATAGTAAAACTTCCATCTTGTGCATTATTTGGTGTTTTCATAC
>NW_020638490.1:0-281 GCF_003573695.1 Papaver somniferum
CTATTATAGCTAAGTCTCGGACTAGGATAGGAAAGTGTAGTAAGCTCAAGGACTTCATGGATATTCATCATACAATGACGAAGATCTACACAAGGAACCGTGGAGCTTCATCAACAAAAAGTTATGTGGAGACTTGAACTTATCTATCACTCAAAAGTCTATCTATTCTTCTCCTACTTCTTATGAAACAAAATTCGTATGCTATAGAATGGATCATACATATTTGATATTTCGAGCTGAGTATTCAATGCTTATGTTTTTCTCGAAATTGTGTGTTGGTA
>NW_020638490.1:292-1000 GCF_003573695.1 Papaver somniferum
ATTTCGAGCTGAGTATTCAATGCTTATGTTTTTCTCGAAATTGTGTGTTGGTAAAGCGTTTTTCTTTGATCAAGTTTATATTCACCTAGTGACAAAAGTCATGAAACATTTCAATTGATTTGGAAATTGCTCTGACGAGAAAGGTTTGTGAATAACAACTGAATAACGTCCTCTGAGAATGTTTCAATGGTTGGAATGAGAGTTTAGATTACATAACCATGTATTCCTTGAACCGAAGATTTCGAACTTTGTTGATCAAGAGAAATCGGAAGGATTGTGGAATTGGCTTGCCAAATCCGCGAACCCAGTCCGAACTGTCAGAAGTTCTCATCCCAGAATTTCTGTTGGGATTTCCAAATAACTCGTTTGCTATTAAGTCCACGAACTCAGTCCACGAACCTGGTCCGCGAACCGACAGAAATTCTCTTTCTGAGAGTTTCTGCTGAGTTTTGAAAACTCAACTGGTTTACTTAAGTCCGCGAACTTGTTTGTGAGCTTAAGAGGTTATGATATAAAGATGTGCTCTGAACATGAAACTTAAATTATTAAGGAATGCTTTATCCAAACCGTGGCTATAAGTTTATGATCCGATTCATCGAATCGAATCATATTTGCCTCAATTGTTTCTTACGATTGAACAACTCTCTAACTAGTTCATTCGAGTAAATTGAACTAGTTATGGTGAAGAAGAACAAGGTTAATATGAAA
>NW_020638491.1:0-326 GCF_003573695.1 Papaver somniferum
AAAAAAAAAAAACATGGTAGTTTCGCCATATCTCGTCGAATCCCAATCCTTCTGTTTTTATTTTCTTTAAGTGATTTGGTGGGGTACACGATTCAAGTTGTTACCAATGCTAGGGTGGAATAGAGTGACTGAGATACCCAAAAAAAAAAGAAAAAAAAATTGAGACCTGGCCATTAGACCAAACGGAATAAAATTCAATAAAGTAAACCACTGGTACCCTTGTATACGCCAGTTGTGTTGACCTAGAGTTAACATTATTGATCACTGGTCCCCTTGTATATGCCAGTTTGTTGATATTAGTCAGACCGGTATCTCAGTCATTTAGG
>NW_020638491.1:337-553 GCF_003573695.1 Papaver somniferum
AGTAATGAAGAATCTGAAATATGTAGGCATAGTGATCAGGAGTCTAGTAATCCAATCGAGCTTTATAGTGATTATATTATTTCTAGTTCAAATCCAAATAATTTTTATGATTATTCACCTATTCAAAAGGATGAGGATTTGATTAGGGATACCACCGTTTTAGACGATGTAATTTTTTCTTTTGATCACGAAGACGATAGCGGTTTAGAGGAACGG
>NW_020638491.1:564-758 GCF_003573695.1 Papaver somniferum
AACCGAGGAGGTTCTTTAGTGCTTTCTAAGATTTTTCCTAAATATCTAGAGTCTGGAGTATTGGTTTTGTGGGTACACCTCTGGTAAACCCTCCCGAGTTTATAACTCGGTCTTTTTATTTTCTAGAATTAAATTTGCTCGAGGACTAGCAAATAATAAGTCTGGGGGTATTTGATTGACAATTTTTGTGTCTA
>NW_020638492.1:0-248 GCF_003573695.1 Papaver somniferum
AAGGAAGTCAAATTTCACAATAGAAGAAAGATGAAAGGCCATGGAGAACTAATCCAAATCCTAACAAATTTAATCTATCCTGAATCAGACAGAAAGACAAAGCCAACATAAAAAGAAAGAGATCATAAAAATGTTGAATTTTATATACGAAAACTCAAAAAAAGTCTACACATTTCGTTATAAGTCGGAAATTGATTTCTGAGACTAAATTGTAAACTAGATAAACTCATCTTTAACAGAAAAAGTTT
>NW_020638492.1:259-414 GCF_003573695.1 Papaver somniferum
TAAAAAGTTTGAAAAATATATTTTAGTTACAATTAATATGTTCTAAGGTAATACCTCTAATAAAAATTTCATTTCTATGTACGTTGATTCAAGAAAATATCAAGGAAGTCAAATTTCACAATAGAAAGAGCTTGAAAGACCAAGCAGAACTAATC
>NW_020638492.1:585-1000 GCF_003573695.1 Papaver somniferum
TGTTGAATTTAATATACGTTAACTCAAAATAGTCTACACACTTCGTTATAAGTCAGAAGCTGATTTCTGAGACTAAATTGTAAACTAGATAAATTCATCTTTAACAGAAAAAGTTTGAAAAATATATTGTAATTACAATTAATATATTCTAAGGTAATACCTCTAATAAAAATTTGATTTATATGTTCGTTGATTCAAGAAAATATCAAGGAAGTCAAATTTGACAATAGAAAAAAGATGAAAGATCATGCAGAACTAATCCAAATCCTGACAAATTTCATTTATCTTGAATCAAATAGAAAGACAAAGCCAACACAAAAAGAAAGAGTTCATAAAAATGTTGAATTTTATATACGTTAACTCAAAAAAGTCTACACATTTCGTTATAAGTCGGAAATTGATTTCTGAGACTAAA
>NW_020638493.1:0-279 GCF_003573695.1 Papaver somniferum
TGGAACGCTAAAAACTGGTTAAAACATCTAATAATATATAAAAACTGGTAAATTTAAAAGGATGGTTCAAAAGAATACACAGAAGTATAGGTGACTGCTTAGTTTCATAGTAGGCTTGTTAACAATAACTCTTTGTCCTCTAATATTAAAGAATTAATAGATGTCACCTGGAACGCTATAAACTGTTTAAAACATCTAATAATATACAAAAACTGGTACATTTACGAGGATGGTTCAAAAAAATACATTGAAGTATAGGTGACTGCTTAGTTTCATAGT
>NW_020638493.1:479-1000 GCF_003573695.1 Papaver somniferum
AGAAGTATAGGTGACTGCTTAGTTTCATAGTAGGCTTATCATCAATAAATCTTAGTCTTCTAAAATTAAAAGAATTAACAGATGTCACCTGGAACGCTAAAAACTGGTTAAAACATCTAATAATATATAAAAACTGGTAAATTTAATAGGATGGTTCAAAAGAATACACAGAAGTATAGGTGACTGCTTAGTTTCATAGTAGGCTTGTTACCAATAACTCTTAGTCCTCTAATATTAAATAATTAATAGATGTCACCTGGAACGCTATAAATTGTTTAAAACATCTAATAATATGCAAAAACTGGTACATTTACGAGGATGGTTCAAAAGAATACACAGAAGTATAGGTGACTGATTAGTTTCATAGTAGGCTTGTTATCAATAACTCATAGTTCTCTAAATTTAAAGAATTAATAGATGTCACCTGGAACGCTAGAAACTGTTTAAAACATCTAATAATATACAAAAACTGGTACATTTAAGAGGATGGTTCAAAAGAATACACAGAAGTATAGGTGAAT
>NW_020638494.1:0-387 GCF_003573695.1 Papaver somniferum
TATTAATTATGATTACAATATATTTTTCATACTTTTTCTGTTAAAGATGACTTTATCTAGTTTACAATTTAGTCTCAGAAATCAATTTCAAATGTATAACGAAGTGTGTACACTTTTTTGAGTTAACGTATATAAAACTCAAGATTTTATGAACTCTTTCTTTTTGTGTTGGTTTTGTATTTCTATTTGATTCAAGATAGATGAAATTTGTTAGGATTTGGATTAGTTCTGCTTGGTCTTTCGCCCTTCTTCTATAGTGAAATTTGACTTCCTTCATATATTCTTGAATCAACATACATAGAAATGCAATTTTTACTAGACGTATTGCCTTAGAACATATTAATTGTAATTACAATACATTTTTCAAAGTTTTTCTGTTAAAGATGA
>NW_020638494.1:587-978 GCF_003573695.1 Papaver somniferum
TAGTCTCAGAAATCAACTTCCGACTTATAACGAAGAGTGTAGACTTTTTTGAGTTAACGTATAAAAAATTCAACATTTTTATGAATTCTTTATTTTTGTCTTGGCTTTGTCTTTCAATTTGATTCAAATAGATGAAATTTGTTAGAATTTGGATTAGTTCTTGCTGGCGTTTCGTCCTTCTTATAGTGTGAAATTTGACTTCCTTCATATTGTCTTGAATCAACGTACACAGAAATGCTATTTTTTCTAGACGTAATCGCTTATAACATATTAATTGCGATTACAATACATTTTTCATACTTTTTCTGTTAAAGATGAGTTTATCTAGTTTACAATTTAGTCTCAGAAATCAATTTCAGATGTTTAACGAAGTGTGTAGACTTTTTTGAGT
>NW_020638494.1:1176-2247 GCF_003573695.1 Papaver somniferum
TTTTTTTTTTGCTAAGTCAAGAAAATATATTGATTAAAAAGATATTTACAAGATAGGTGAAGGAGAAAAGGGATCAGAGAAACCCCTAAAAAACTCCTAAAACCTATTTAAAACGATAATAAATTACATTTGGAAACTCAATAGAACTTAAAAAAACTGGCCGACCTTAAAAGTGAAAACCAACCCCGTCCTCTAGTAAACAACCACGCTTTGCCATTGCATCAGCTGCAAAACGATATTTTCTTGAATCAACGTACATAGAAATGCAATTTTTACTAGACGTATTGCCTTAGAACATATTAATTGTAATTACAATACATTTTTCAAACTTTTTTTGTTAAACATGAGTTTATCTAGTTTACAATATAGTCTCAGAAATCAATTTCCGACTTATAACGAAGTGTGTAGACTTTTTGAGTTAACGTATATAAAATTCAACATTTTTATGAATACTTTATTTTTGTGTTGGCTTTGTATTTCTATTTGATTCAAGATAGATGAAATTTGTTAGGATTTGGATTAGTTCTGCTTGGTCTTTCGTCCTTCTTCTATAGTGAAATTTGACTTCCTTCATATTTTCTTGAATCAACGTACATAGAAATGCAATTTTTACTAGACGTATTGCCTTAGAACATATTAATTGTAATTACAATACATTTTTCAAACTTTTTCTGTTAAAGATGAGTTTATCTAGTTTACAATTTAGTCTCAGAAATCAACTTCCTACTTATAACGAAGAGTGTAGACTTTTTTGAGTTAAGGTATAAAAGATTCAACATTTTTATGAACTCTTTATTTTTGTCTTGGTTTTGTCTTTCAATTTGATTCAAATAGATGAAATTTGTTAGAATTTGGATTAGTTCTTGCTGGTCTTTCATCCTTCTTATAGTGTGAAATTTGACTTCCTTCATATTTTCTTGAATCAACGTATACAGAAATGCTATTTTTTCTAGACTTAATGGCTTAGAACATATTAATTGTGATTACAATATATTTTTCATACTTTTTCTGTTTAAGATGAGTTTATCTAGTTTACAATTTAGTCTCAGAAATCAATTTCAGATGTATAAC
>NW_020638494.1:2429-2665 GCF_003573695.1 Papaver somniferum
TATTGTTAAATTTCACTTCCTTCATATATTCTTGAATCAACATACATAGAAATGCAATTTTTACTAGACGTACTTCCTTAGAACATATTAATTGTGATTACAATACATTTTTTCAAACTTTTTATGTTAAAGATGAGTTTTTCTAGTTTACAATTTATTCTCAGAAATCAACTTCCGACTTATAACGAAGAGTGTAGACTTTTTTGAGTTAACGTATAAAAAAATTCAACATTTTT
>NW_020638494.1:2676-2890 GCF_003573695.1 Papaver somniferum
ATGTTAAAGATAAGTTTTTCTAGTTTACAATTTATTCTCAGAAATCAACTTCCGACTTATAACGAAGAGTGTAGACTTTTTTGAGTTAACGTATAAAAAAATTCAACATTTTTATGAGCTCTTTATTTTTGTCTTGGCTTTATCTTTCAATTTGATTCAAATAGATGAAATTTGTTAGAATTTGGATTAGTTCTTGCTGGTCTTTCATCCTTCT
>NW_020638495.1:0-1312 GCF_003573695.1 Papaver somniferum
CCCCCTCTCTGCAACCACCTCCTGCAACTGCCGCACCACCATCATCACCACCACTCCCTGATGCCACCAAACACCACCAGCTCTCCACAACAACCCTAACCCCTATCATCATTTCCACTCTCATCAATTCTACACCTTCCTAATCACTCAATTTCACACCTCTCCCATGTCAGGAACCCTAGAGGTGAAATTGACAAATTAGGTGGAATAGAGTTGAAATTGAAGGCATGGAGGGCATGAGAAGAATCAGAGGAAGAATGGGTCGTCACACATGGAAGGAATTATGCCAAAAAAATTAGGTAATTGCAATACCTAATTTTTACTGACTTTGAAAAATTTGGGGAAAATGTTAATTGGGGGTAAGAAGTATAAATTGATGTCTTGTAGAGCATGAGAAGAACACTATTTACCTCTCTGGACTAGCCAGTAGAGAAATTGCAACAAAATTTTACTGCACTTCAAATTGCAATTCTTATCAGTGAACAAGTAGAATTTGGCTTATGTGTTTTGTTATTTCAAATGTTAATTATGCTTGAATGTTTATATATGTTGAATGTGATAGTTTTAAACATGGTTAGCATGAGCTAATCATCTTCAGGCCAAGGCTCAGTGAAGCCTTGTGCACTGTCAAGTATGTTGGAATGAGTTAGTTGCTTCCTGTTGTTGTTTTGAGAGTGTGCATTTGAGAGACACCAATGCTTGTAGAGCCTGTGATTGGCTGTACTGTCAAAAGACAGCCAATGCTAGGGGTAGCCTAGCAAGCAAGTTGGTATTCACTCATTTCTAGTTGTGTGCTTAGGAAAGAACTTAACTTAAACCATGTTACTTGATTAGGATGCAAGGTGGATCATATGCTTTGGCTTGCCCATTACTTATCTTTCAATCAATCTTATTTTCAATCTTGTATGCTCATTTCACATGTTACTTTCCCTGTTTTTCAGTTTCTTGCATTTTATAACTGTTTTGCACTAAGGTCAGTGCACTAAGCATAATCCTGCCCCTTGCCCTTGGCTGCCAAGCCTTGGTTGTTATTGCTTTTTCTTGAACTACTCCTTTGTTGCCTTACCCTGCATTTTTTTGTTCTTGCTTACCTTTCTTTGCTTTGGTCCTTAACCTGCAACTCTTTTGCTCTACTTCATGCTCTTGTTTATTTGCCTGCAACCTTGCCTGCCCTTAGCTTACTACACTTTTTAGTTAGGAAAACTTCTCATAAGCTCCTCTCCCTGTGGACAAACCCCTATTCATCACTATATTATAAATTTGGACCTTGTATACTTGCAAGTGTTTTGTGTGCATTCTAATATTCACACCA
>NW_020638495.1:1374-1565 GCF_003573695.1 Papaver somniferum
GACCTAGTCCAGATTGAACACACACTGTATTAAGCCGCTACATACACTAGCCTACTCCAAGCTAACTTCAGACTGGACTGTAGTTGAACCCCAATCAGTCTCCCACTGATCCAAGGTACAGTTGTACTCCCTACGCCTCTGATCCCAGCAGGATACTGCGCACTTGATTCCCTTAGCTGATCTCACCCACA
>NW_020638495.1:1576-2000 GCF_003573695.1 Papaver somniferum
CCCCAATCAGTCTCCCACTGATCCAAGGTACAGTTGTACTCCCTACGCCTCTGATCCCAGCAGGATACTGCGCACTTGATTCCCTTAGATGATCTCACCCACAACTAAGAGTTTCTACGACCCAAAATCGCAGGTTTTGACAGTAAACAAATCTGTCTTACACAGACAAGTCTATCAAAGGATCAATCTGTCTCCAACAGAAAAACCCTAAAGATTTTGTTCCGTCTTTTGATAATAATCAAGGTGAACAGGAACCAATTGATAATCCGGTCATATATTCCCGAAGAACGGCCTTGATTAAACAATCACCTCACAACAATCTTAATCGTATGGTAGCGAAACAAGATGTTGTGGAATCACAAACAATGAGACGAAGTTGTTTGTGATTACTTTTTATATCTTGCCTATCGGAGATATCAAATCT
>NW_020638496.1:0-377 GCF_003573695.1 Papaver somniferum
ATTAGGTCAAGAACATCAATTTGAAACTCCTCAACCGTCAAAATCAAGCACAATGACCTTTATGAGGTATGTTTCGAAAAACCCAGTTAAGGTTTAGTTTATTGTGTTGATTAGTTAGTTTTGTATAAAAAATTAGGGTTTTGGATCGAAATTGAAACTGAATATTGTGTGTTGCATGTGAGTTACGGTTGATAATTACTCCAATTTCAATCGTAACTATGGTTTTTGTTGATGATACGGTTCGTAATAACTGAACTACCAACCGTAAGTTTTTGAATTTATGAGAAATTGTTCAGTTACTTTTTTTTTTGCAACCGTAAATAGCTTACGGTTGGTCTCGGATGTTGAGTTACGAACCGTACATTGTTCTGTAACTT
>NW_020638496.1:577-849 GCF_003573695.1 Papaver somniferum
TGATCACTATGCCTACATATTTCATGTTCTTCATCAATACTATCCTCATCATAATCATCACTATAATAACATGAAAAAGATCGAACCTTATCAAAACAAGTAGTGTTACCAATTATAACCTCGTCCTCTAAATTAGGCAAATATTCAGTATTGATATCAAGGGTAGAATTAGAAACCCTATTTTGGAAATTTAGATTATTTCGAGCAGCATTAGCTAACTGTTCATTTTCTGCCTCTAAACGTGCTTGAATTTCACTGAGCGTAACACTTAT
>NW_020638497.1:0-505 GCF_003573695.1 Papaver somniferum
AAAAAAAAAAAAAAAAAAAAATATTTAAACTTTGCTCCCAATTTTAAAACCAAAATTTTACTTGCTCCCATCTTAAACCAAATTTTTATTCCCATTTTAAACCAAATTTTCAAATATATCCCACCAAAACCAAATTTTTCCCAAAAATCCAAACCCTTTAAAAACCAAATTCTGAGCTTTGTAACATAGTCACTTAGCTTTTTGAGCCAATCATGTCTGGATTTTGGTATGCTCCTGGGGATGGAAATAAAACTCTTAGAGAAATGGCTTATGGGCATTTGCCACGTTATGAACCTTCCACGGACCATGATGTCAATAGTCATAGGAATTATTATGGACATTTTCAAAGTTCCGAGCCGCAATACATGAACCCTAATGACTATTCATACATGCATCATTCGCCACAACGTGAAAATGAACATTTTGCTAATGCCTCACTCACACAATCATCTCTTATGGATCAAATAGAAGCTCGAATCACAGCTTTAGAAATGCAAGCACATGA
>NW_020638498.1:0-466 GCF_003573695.1 Papaver somniferum
GGTGGGCCCGGGAAAGCGTATAAAATTGAAGCGAAATAAAAACGCGGGCCTACAGTAATACCGCAAGTGCACGGTCGTCAGTTGTAGCTCGTGCAAGTACGGGTCGATCCACAGAGACTGGGGGTGTTTGGAGTTTCTAGCTATTTGGGCTCTAAATTGCTATTGGGCTTCTAATTGTGCTTTGGGCTTAGTGGGTTTTTGTAACAATGAAATGGTTTTGGGCTCAGTGGGCTTTTGGATTGACTGTGAACTTATGGGCTTTTGGTCTTTTGAATTGCACTGGGCCTTGGGCTAACAGTGACTGTGAATTGGGCTCAATGTCTTTTGATGTGAACTGGGCTTGGATATGAACTAAACTTTGGTCTTAGCTGAGCCAAGCTCAGTTGCAGCAGCAGCAATGCAAAGGGCAGGTGCTCAGCAGGGAAAGGGAGAGCAGGAGCTGTGCAGGCAGACAAGGTAAAGCAGG
>NW_020638498.1:477-937 GCF_003573695.1 Papaver somniferum
TGAGAAGAAAGAGCAAATAGTGGCAGTGAAGCTGTGATATTTACAAAGCAATGAAGATGGTAGTGAAATAATGAGACAATGGATGATAAAACAATAAACACAAGAAAACAGATACAAATACAAAACACAAAACAGGTGACAGTGGCAGTGGAGAGTGATAGTGAAGAAAAGCAAAGGAAATGGTGAAAATGGCAGTGAGGATGGCAATGGAAATGAAGCAAAGAGAAAGACCAAGGCAGTGAGCCAAGGGCAGGGACAGTGAGCAAATAAGAATAACATAATTAGAGTTGCAAGTGACTGTAAAAACAGATTGTGGGCTAAGCTAAGGCTTTGAATCCACCCTTGTGTCCTAGCCAAGCAATGTGATCCTAGGTTGAGTTGAAAATCCTATGCATACATCTAGAATGGGAGGAAAACTAATTTGCTCACTAGTTTGCCCCTAGCATTGACTGTCTTTTGA
>NW_020638499.1:0-350 GCF_003573695.1 Papaver somniferum
GATTGCATTTAGCGTATGCAATAAGCCTTTAAACCCCTAGGTGGCCCTAGTGGCCGAGTTTTGTCTCCGGAGGGCTTACAAGAGATATACCCAAAAAACCTTTACTCCAGACCTTAGCTATCTACGCAGAACCTTGGAAGGCACTAAAGAATCTCCTTGGTTGGCATACTTATTGACTACAGGAAGAAGTACCCTGATGCGAAATTCCAATTGATGTACACGAGTTTGCACTCAAGCATACTAAAATTCACATAAAGTGACAGAGCTCTACTCAGATAGTTGCACTATGGACATCATATTCGGAGTCAAAACTAATCACATGGATATATCAAGAAGACGGATATAGAAAA
>NW_020638499.1:550-693 GCF_003573695.1 Papaver somniferum
AAATAGAAGTGAAAAGGACTCAACGAGATATGGTGAAACTATCATGTTATTTCTAACACCTGAGCTCTGTGCTTTTATGAATAGACTCTTTATATGTTTCCATCTAATCAGATTGGTTCCTCAACTCCTACGATCAAAATGCT
>NW_020638499.1:704-1000 GCF_003573695.1 Papaver somniferum
CCCAATCAATTTCCGGTGTTGAATCTCCCTGAAACAGCTCCAAAAATCGAGTCCAAAATCTGCAGGTGTGAAGAACATGCTTCCCGCCAAAACTTGTTTTCAAACGGTGAAGGTGACCTCCCTCTTATCCAGTTCTCGAGCACTAATAATATATACAATTGAGATTATATAAGACACAAAAATGTTCCTATCAAAACCCCCAAACTTATTATTTGCTAGTCCTCGAGCAAATTAAATAGAAAATAAAATCCTAACTCACTGTCGCAGGCATCGTCGATTGCATTTAGCGTATGCAA
>NW_020638500.1:0-298 GCF_003573695.1 Papaver somniferum
ATGATTTAATTAGTTATTTATTGGTTATTAAAGCTTTAAAGATTATTGGGTTAATGTATAACCAAAGAAAACAATGCTTTGTTTAGACTACTCTATTTGATTGAATAATGGAAATTTCTGGATCATGTCAGTTTGACTGTCTATCATAATTATTATATAATATGTTTTTGTCTCATCTTTTTATGTTACATGTAAAAATCTCTCAATATGTACATATAAAAATTTCATAATTTTCTGAGTTCCAGAAGTATTTTTAAATCAATTGTTTTCACTGTACAAGGATCAGACGTTTTCTGTC
>NW_020638500.1:498-874 GCF_003573695.1 Papaver somniferum
TTTCATAATGATCGACCAAAGAAGATTTGAAGTTGTGAGTGAATTTATATGATTTTTCTAAAACGAATCGTCACTGTTGTACGTTTCTGCAGTACTGGTCAACTACTCGTTTGACTATGGTAAAAAGGTATTTAAGATAAACTAAAAATCCTAGAAATTTTATTACTGGATAGGCGATAAGTTTGGATTCAGAATATATAATTACAATAATTTATGGATTCGTATTGGACTCAGTAAAATTATTTGAGTGACCTGGCGTCAGTTTCTGTTTTATGAATCTTTCTTAAAAACGTAACTATTTTGGATTTAATCTGGAACTTTTAACGGTGAAATTAATTTTTCTGATAAAGTATATTTCTTTAGGGTTCATGTAAAT
>NW_020638500.1:885-1000 GCF_003573695.1 Papaver somniferum
TGGAACTTTTAACGGTGAAATTAATTTTTCTGATAAAGTATATTTCTTTAGGGTTCATGTAAATTAAAAATCACATCAAATTAATGGTTAGATGTTCCGAAAAGAATTTTTATGT
>NW_020638501.1:0-360 GCF_003573695.1 Papaver somniferum
ATAGAATTCAATTCTGCAAATTCATGCAGACGTGAAAAAGATATTCCCGGCAATTTTTATTTCAAACCGTGAAGAAGGGTGTCCCCCTAACCACTGTTGGGTGTCCCTTTAGCAATTTGGGCTGAAATAGTAATTCTTGGGTGGAAATAGTAATTTTCCTGGGTTCCTCCGGGACATTTCTGGGGTGCCTTTAGTACTTTTCTCCGGGGTGTAAATCATCACTTTTTGAGCAACTCTTTCCACAGAAGGGTATTTTCTCCAAAAACACCTAAACAAACATAAAAACACCGTAATAAGAACAAATGGGTACTAACAAAATACACAAAAGAGATGAAAATAGACACATAAATGTGTCTATCA
>NW_020638501.1:499-628 GCF_003573695.1 Papaver somniferum
TGATGAGCGCTAAAAAGTGCATATTTCTATATATTTTTCTTGGCATTTAACTCATCTTTTGTGCATTAATTCTATATTTTATCCCATATTCTGTATTTTCATTGTTTTCAAGAATAAATATTTTTCTTA
>NW_020638501.1:828-1000 GCF_003573695.1 Papaver somniferum
CAGCATAGTTTAACTTCTTTATGCTCCCACTCCCTGTGGACTAACCCCTTGCTTACCTTCTATACTAAAACTTGGCCTTGTATACTTGCAAGTTTTGTGTGCAACCCCATTTTCACACCACTATCAATCTATGACGTGGGATAGTTGTTGATGTCCATAACGTTCTCAGGCT
>NW_020638502.1:0-456 GCF_003573695.1 Papaver somniferum
ATTTATCTACTGCTGATGTTGTGTTTATCAGGCCTACAAAAAGGTCGGTAACATGCAAAATGGCAGTGGTCGAGGAGTTATTGGCGCCATTGAGGTTTCGCAGTTGATGGTATAAGAGTTTACGGATGCTTTGTAGTATTTTTTTATGCAAGTGCAAAGATTTGAAACTCATCATTTTGCAGGATCAGAAGACCCTGCATGATACGAAGCAAAAGTTCCACAATTGCAACGCATACACAGAGTTGGAGAGGTGGTTAGCGGAAACCTTCGACAATTACTGGGATAAAAACTTCAAAAACTCGGATCCAGTGGTAATTCTGTTATCATTACTTTATGTTTTAAATAGAAAACCAAGAAAAAGAAAAGTTACATTGTTTTCGGTTCCAAGTGTTGATGTATTTAGGGTCCAAGTATGCAACCTGGTGAGGAATTGGTAGATTGGGTGAGGTGTGATGG
>NW_020638502.1:467-1000 GCF_003573695.1 Papaver somniferum
CCCCCCCCCCCCCCCCCCCCACACCCCGGAAGAAATGGAAGATGGGGAGTATCAAGTTCGTTCTAGCCGGCCCCGTCTTATATTGCCCAGCTCCAGCGAAGAAGATTAGGTAAGCTACTTTCCAAAAAAAAATTCATATTCTTCATTATAAATGAAATGTCTAGTTTCCCGAAATTGCCTTATGTTTCATTATAATCCTAACTATAGGGTTGTAGATTTCATAAACTCAGATGCTTGGAGTTGGAATGTTTTTCTAATTCAAGATTATTTCACTACCAAAAATTGTCAAAAAAATCTGCAATATGAGAATCCCCTTTTCTGGTAGTGATAAGCTTTTACAATAAATCTGGTGAGCTTACTGTCAAGTCTGTGTATAATCCCCATTACTTCCTAGAGTTCAGTTCTTCCTGTAGAGATGTACATACATAACACTAGGAATAAACTTGCTAGATTCAACCATAACCAGGATGATGTATGTAAAAATCTGGAAATTCTGAAACCATTGTTTTCAACTGTGCTTTCTCCAGATCTGT
>NW_020638503.1:0-182 GCF_003573695.1 Papaver somniferum
TGTTAGGCTATATTAGGTCCATCCCAATAATTTCCAGCGATTGAATCTCGCTCAAAGCCCACACAAGATCGAACCCTAAACTGCCAGTGAAGTGTGCATGACATAAGATTTTCCCGCCATTTTTTGAATCGTGAAGAAAGGGTGTCCTCCCCCTAACCAGAACTGGGGTACGAATAGCAGCT
>NW_020638503.1:382-768 GCF_003573695.1 Papaver somniferum
GCATGCTTCTTGTCAGCAGATTACACGATAGTTTCCACGGGTCCTGCATTCCACGCTTGCTTAGGCGACGGAAACAGGGAGAACACACGCATATTGCTATCCAAGTGTTAATACTTATTCCGATTGGTCTAACTGGTCCGGTCTCTATTTTTTATTTTTTTTATTTTTTTTTTGGAAAAGGTAACTCAGTCACTCTATTTCACCCTAGCAAAGGTAACAACTTGAATCGTGTGCCCCACCAAATCACTTGAAATAAAAGAAAAAAAAGAAAGTGAAAAGGACTCGACGAGATATGGCGAAACTATCATGTTATTTCTAACACCTGAGCTCTGTGCTTTTATGAATAGACTCTATAGATGTTTCCATCTAGTCAGATTGGTTCCTCA
>NW_020638504.1:0-494 GCF_003573695.1 Papaver somniferum
TATACCAAGTCAGCATGAAGAAGCTCATTCCTATTCTAGGCACAAAGGAAGTCGAAGAAGGTTATTTGGAATGGTATTACCATTTTGGTCATCCTCATGTGATTAATAATGATCCGGAAGCGGCAACATATATCAAAAAGGCTCAAGAAAAGAAGAAGCGTGAAGCGGAAAAGAGAAGTATATTTGATACGGATTGGAAGGCGCTATATTTCAAGATGGTAAGTAAAGTTGTTATTTTTCATGACGCCATTTCATAACACTATATTTGTTTGTACTAATATGTTTCATTTTGATATGTAAAATAGAAAAAGAAATGCCTTCACTTGGCACAAACATTGATTCCATGCGTCCAGAAAGGTGAGGGCCTCACAAGTGCACAAGTAAAGGTTTTCCAACAACAAATCAAAGACTTGCCGGATCCAAACAAGGATTACGAGAACTTAGAGAGGGGCACGAAGAGGAGTAGAGATGTGGGTACTAGTCAACGTCATCCA
>NW_020638504.1:505-1000 GCF_003573695.1 Papaver somniferum
AAAGACTTGCCGGATCCAAACAAGGATTACGAGAACTTAGAGAGGGGCACGAAGAGGAGTAGAGATGTGGGTACTAGTCAACGTCAGCCATCACTTAGTAGTTCTGAAACCAATGAATAGGATATGCATGCTCATGGTCGGGGTCAAGGTCGGGGTCGGGGTCATGGTGGTCGTGACGGTCCTCGTACTCGAGGTGGTAACAAAAGCAACAAAAGAGGTCGTGGTCGTAATTGTCCTTAAACTCTATCAATGTCATAATTGTAGAAGACTATTTAGTTTCTTTTGGTTGTTTCTTTGGTTGTTATGAACAAGTTTCCTTTGGTGTAGAAGACTATTTAGTTTCCTTTGGTTGTTAAGAACAATTTTTCTTTTCAAGAATGAAATTTTCCTTTGGTTTGTATTAGCTAGAATGAATTCTATTTACGTATCTTTATGTTTGGTTTGTTTTCTTTAACTCACCCAACTTTTTCTCCGCATTCTTTGGAACCTTTTCCT
>NW_020638505.1:0-472 GCF_003573695.1 Papaver somniferum
GTGTGGTTGTGTGCTTGTTGTTAGGGTTCAGATGAAGAAGTATAATGTTGATATTCATGGTTTCGGTTTGATATTGAAGTTTTGAAGACTGCTGCTGCTATAGATGAATGTAACTGGTGGTGTTAACTGTGGGTACAAATTGAGATGGGAATGAAGAAGGTTCAATGACAACAAATCTGTGCGTTCATTGCATAAGCTTGATTGATGGAGATTTGGGGTTTTTTGTGCTGTCTAATGGTGGTGTTTTGGGTGATTGCTGGAGTCGCAGAACAGCTGAAGTAAGTGATGGTGCTGAGACGAGAATGGAGCAGGTGGTGATTGAATTAGGTATTCGGTGATGAAGTAACGAGAAGCAACAAGCAGCAACAGATCTGTTTTGGGGGGTTTTAATTTAAATGAAATGAGGTTTGTTCTTGAATTAAACAAGATATAAAATGAGTTAATAAGCTCGATGTTTGAACATGGAAGATTG
>NW_020638505.1:483-1000 GCF_003573695.1 Papaver somniferum
ATTGAATTAAACAAGATGGAAAATGAGTTAATAAGCTCGATGTTTGAACATGGAAGATTGGATAGTTCTGCAGGTGTTTGTTTCAATTCAGAAAGGTGTTGTTGTCATCGATGTTGTAATCAGTGAAGGCAATAGATTTTGGGTTTTGCTGTGTCCTGAAATTGAGTATTATTGCAGTCCTGAGACATAAATGGGTATGGAGTCAAGACTTAAATCTAACTGGTACTGGTAGCTAGAAGCTCTGAGATGGGTGTTGTTGATTTCTTATCTTACAAAGATACAAGAGAAGATGGGAGCAAACTGAATTTAGTTGGTGGTGCTGGAGTTTATGAGCAGCTCTTGGCACTGAATTACAGACTGGAACTCTTTGAAGACAGACTCGCACAAATTTGAGTCCCATTATACCGACAACCTTGTTGGTAAGCAATAATGCATTTGAAAATTCATTAGATCAAAATGATTGAACTATTAAGCTCACTCTTTCCTTTGGCTACAGGGAGCGAAGAAGCTTACTTTG
>NW_020638506.1:0-440 GCF_003573695.1 Papaver somniferum
TTACTTGGATCTGTTGAGGTATGCTGCTTAGTTGCTAGGAATTTTGATTGCTAGTTAATTTGAATCGTCTATTGATTAAGAAACTAGGGCTACAAAGATGATTTTGAAATTCTAGCACCAGGAATTTTACTTGTTATTTTGGATGTAAGTCAGATTTGCATAGGTGATTTAAGTGTCAGATTGAATGATTTTTGTTAGTCTGATTTGGTTTTCGGCTAGTCTCCGTTCAGAACATTTTATCTGTTCCAGTAAGCCCTTTACATGGATTCGATGCAGGAACGTGCAATAGACTGTTTTAATCATTGATTATTAGTTTGCTTATGCTAGGAATTTGATTGTTAGTTTGAATCATCTATTGAGTAAGATACTAGGGCGAGACAGATGATTTTTGAATTCTAGTACCAGGATTTGGTATTTGTATTGTTTTGGATGTATGTCAG
>NW_020638506.1:451-1573 GCF_003573695.1 Papaver somniferum
AAGATGATTTGAATTCTAGTACCAGGATTTGGTATTTGTATTGTTTTGGATGTATGTCAGATTTGGGTAGCTGATTTAAGTGTCAGATTCAGTGACTTTTGTGTGAAATGTATAGAATAAAGGAAATTATTGACTTGTTGATCTTCATAGTCAGGTAATTGTTGGTTTCACTTCAGGAATGTACAGTTTACACTTTTGTAATGATAATCATGATTTTCATTTGATGATTTGGTTTTCGGCTAATCTCCTATTCAGAACTTTTTATTTTTTCTAGTAAGCCCTTTAAATGGATTTGATGCAGGAATGTGTAATAGTCTGCTTTATCAATGGTTGTTATGAAATGAATTTCTTGGATTGTTTTGTTTCTAGGTAATGGTTAGTGGAAATAGTCTGCAGAGTATTTTTGCACACTGCCAATGAGATAGTATAATAGTCTTAATGGGTACTTGATGTTGAAATGGAAAGCTCACTTTATCAGAGCTTCAGAATGAGAAAATATCTTTTGAAGTTTAAAATTAGTGATACAACAAAATGAGAGTCTTGGATTTTGATCCAAGTCTTATGCTTGTCATAACTCTAGTAATCTTGAAATGGTTACTAGGGGAAAGAGAAAAGCAAACAGTTACCGTTATGGCGAGCCTTTGTTTTTTTTTTCGGTATTTGTTAAGGGCTACAACTTGTTTATTAGAAACTGGTTCTGGTTGGTGTTAAACAGGAATATTGAATCTAGAAGGAAGGAATTTAATGTATTGATTGATTGTCGACAGGTTCGGATGAGGTCTTAGATTGAGCAGCTAAATTAATTGCCTGAGTTTCTGGTTGTCGTGAGATTCCTTAGTTCAGATCCGTAGAAATTTTATGTGAATGTATTACTGTAAATCAAATTTTCTGGTTGTCTTAGAATGTATTACTTAATGCATCGAAATGTTGTTATTCATTGTAAATGAAGGATTGAACATTTTGAAACTTTCTTGGAGCTACTGCATTCCGTGACTATGACATTAGGTTGATAGAGTGAGCATTTTCCATTCGTTGCATATTTGCATTATGATTTTGCTAGTTTGGAATTCCTTATCGTTTATGTTTCACATTAGGTAATCAAAGTAAAAAAGAGTTGTTGTT
>NW_020638506.1:1584-2177 GCF_003573695.1 Papaver somniferum
ACTACTGCATTCCGTGACTATGCCATTAGGTTGATAGAGTGAGCATTTTCCATTCGTTGCATATTTGCATTATGATTTTGCTAGTTTGGAATTCCTTATCGTTTATGTTTCACATTAGGTAATCAAAGTAAAAAAGAGTTGTTGTTGTTACTCTTGAAATCCCAATTCATATAGATAAGCAAAATAGCAAATAACATATTCTTTGCTCTCGTATTAACTCCAAATTTGATTGTCATTGTAGAGGTATTTTATATTATTTCGGTTTAGAAGATCAACAACCAGAAAGATCTTTGGTTTTGGATGGTCTTATACTGGTTTTAGAAGTTAAGACTTCAGACTTTGTGGTTCGGGGGAACTAATGATATGCTTGAGTTTGTAAAACTTTTATGAAATGCTTCTCCAAACTGCAATTGCTTAAATGGTATGTAAAAACTGCAATTGCGCAAATGGTATGTATACAAGTGCGCCTTTAGAATTACATCCTACTGTAAACCATTAAAGAACGTCCGGCATATTGGAGGATACAATAATTTTCCCAACTAAGAATGTAGAAAGTTTATTGGAAAGCTTAACCTCCCAAGTGCTTTTTTTTT
>NW_020638506.1:2377-2754 GCF_003573695.1 Papaver somniferum
TATACTCCCAAATACGTATATGCATCTCCACCACCCCCAACTTACGTCACACCCAAGTACGAAGCACCAAAATACACTCCTAAGTCGCCAGCTTACGTCGCTCCTTATTACTAAAAATCTTAGTGCATATGTCAAAGATGTTTCTACTATCCCCACTAAAATCACCATTTTCCTATCTTACCACGTTTATTCAGATTACATCGTTTGAAACGCATGTACCAGGCATCCCCACATTCACCAAACTGTTATTTGATTTTATTATGAGTTTTATATATGTTTATTTCAACAATTCAAAGCTAAATTTAAAGTTTATGTAAGTTGCAGAAATATGTTTAGTTCTTCTTTTTCTTTTGTTTTGTTGTTTTTGCATCATAATG
>NW_020638506.1:2765-3000 GCF_003573695.1 Papaver somniferum
TAAATATGTTTAGTACCTCTTTCTCTTTTGTTTTGTTGTTTTTGCATTATAATGTAATACAAATCTAACATACGGGATTGTACTTTTATTAGGGTCTTCATTGTAATAAATACTATTCCTGCATAATATAACTTGCGTTCTAACTTGTCTCGTTTCGCATCACTTCTACAACTACCTTATTCATCACATATTTTTTTTGGGTCTGATCGATTCAATATCCACCTGCTTAAAACAC
>NW_020638507.1:0-494 GCF_003573695.1 Papaver somniferum
TTCTTGACGTATAATCATGTTAGATTATTTATTGAAAATAACTTCTAATCAAATTATTCTGTACTTTGAGACATAAGTCCGGAGAACAGAGGCTTTTGTATACATGTAAGATTATTTTGTAAATACCAATCTATTGTCAAATTATAATGTGTAATCTTAGTAACCTTATAAGTTTCTCTCTAAGTTTATCTATCAAGATGAAATCAAAATTTTATTTCCTCTAATGTCTAAACCTAGACAAAAAAGTTGTGAATAAATGAAACCCCGACGATATGTGATAGCCAAATTTTCATAACCTGATTAATCACAAAATACAGGCATCGCTAAATTTCAACCATGAGGTTATTGTAATCAATAAGGTTATTTTTGAAAATGTATGCTTCAGATAAATATACAATACAACAAATGATATTCAAGAAAATGACAGAAATTCCAAAAAATCATCCATGAAACAATATATATATATATATATATATATATATATATATATATAT
>NW_020638507.1:505-1000 GCF_003573695.1 Papaver somniferum
TATTGAGAGAAAATTGAAACAATATTGAGCGGAACTATACTCTTAGATTTGAGTTTTTTCCTCTCCGCAATCTATCTCCCTTCCCAACTTTATTTCTGATTTTCGTTTTCTCTAAAGTAAGGAATTAGAGTTTTCAAACCCACTCATCCTACCAAATGTGAGCGACAAATCAATTGGTCAATTTTATGGAAGGCAGGTTTGTTATTTTCAGTTAATCAAATTTTTCCATTTTGATTTTGACTTTTGAGATGAGAATAAAAGAATATGTAATGAATTTTTCTCAAATAAATGTGTATTCATGGGATTGACAGAAACCGTGAATTTACCAATTGGAAGAAAAAATTAGACCGTCTTTATCTTCCTAACTTAGCGAAGCTTCATTGTATAATACAATACAAAGAAATAGGAAGAAAAATATGCATACCTAGGGTACAACCCTTACCATAACGACACCTCCCGATAATAAGTAATTTTTTGTGTATTGATTTTACCTTG
>NW_020638508.1:0-838 GCF_003573695.1 Papaver somniferum
GAAAGAACATTCTTAACAAGCACAACTTTATCTTGAAAAGATAACATCTTACCTTTCAGAACCGAAAGTTGATCCCTCAACTTATCAACAACGTTGCTGATGTGACTATACTTTACCACTCCCGGCATCACCTTAACTCCCAAATACCTATCAGGAAAGTTAGAAATTGCCATACCCAAGAATGTAACAATGGTCTGGCGCCTACTCAAAGTCCCACCGCCAAAGTAAATCTTGCTCTTCTCCCTACAAACCCTCTGACCTAATGCTTGCTGGTAATTCTCCAAAAGTTTCACCAAATTTTTCACACTTTTCATATTTCCCTTGCAAAAAATCATAATATCATCAGCAAAAAATAAATGAGTTGGAGCAATACCCTTACGCTTAACCATGTAAGACATATCCTTAGTTTGAAAGAGTTTAGTGATGTTGCGACTAAGCACATCCTCAATCAAAACAAAAATAAGAGGAGAAAGAGGGTCCCCCTGCCGTAAACCCCTATTAATCTTGAAGTAACCCTCCGGACTACCATTAAGAAGAATAGAAATGTGCGCCGAATTCAGAATTTTCCAAATCCAAGAGCACCAATCTTCTAGGATTTGGATTAGTTCTGCATGGTCTTTTATCCTTCTTCTATTGTGAAATTTGACTTCCTTCATATTTTCTTGAATCAACGTCCATAGAAATGCAATTTTTACTAGAGCTATTGCCTTTGAACATATTTATTGTAATTACAATACATTTTTTTAAAAAAATTCTGTTAAAGATGAGTTTATCTAGTTTACAATTTAATCTCAGAAATCAATTTCCGACTTATAACGAAGTGTGTAGACTTTTTTGA
>NW_020638509.1:0-489 GCF_003573695.1 Papaver somniferum
GTTGATTATTTTACTAGATCTAGATGAATAATCAGATTGTTTGTTCATTTCGTTATTAGATCTGATTATACCAGTTCCATTTTTGTTGGTTTTAGATTTATTTCAGTTTGTTGTTGTGTATGAACCAGCAGTACGTATATCCCGTACTGACAGAAACCTAGTCTACTTTTAAGAAGAAGAAGAACAAGATGGTGCATCATTATGATTTACGAGGAGAATATTTGTTTTCTTTTTCCAGATATGCTTTCTAATCATCTTGTTTGATTATTTTGTTTGGTTTTTCTTCTTTTAATTTGTTTTTTTTATTGTATTATGATAATCAAATCGATTTGATTGACGCTTTTATGATTTTTAGGTTTGTTACAGTTGTTTTTCGTGTATGAATTGACAGTACATATATGGCGTACTGATACAAAACTCTTCTGATTTTGTTTTATTCGAAGTTTTTCCAATTTTTTTGGTTCGATCCATGAGTATGTATGTATAATA
>NW_020638509.1:500-1000 GCF_003573695.1 Papaver somniferum
ACTGATACAAAACTCTTCTGATTTTGTTTTATTCGAAGTTTTTCCAATTTTTTTGGTTCGATCCATGAGTATGTATGTATAATACTGAAGTTTTGTCACCTTTTTTTGTCTTATCCGTCAATACATATAAGAAATACTGTAATATCTGTTTCAATCCTCTTATTTTTCATAGATCCGTTACCTATTCTTGTCATCCAGTTGATTTGTAGTTCATGAATCTTCAGTACATTTATCGCATACTGATAGGAAGTGCTATTTGGTTGTGTTTTTTCTCCCTTTTTAGTCTTATCCGTCAGTACATATACGAAATACTGTAGTATCTGTTTCGATCCTCTTATTTTTTATATATCCGTCACCTATTCTTGTATGCAATTGAGTTTTTGCCACTTTTTTGACATGCAGTTCAGCTTTTAGTTGATGAATCCGCAGTACGTATATGTCAAACTGATATAAACTTCTTCTGATTCTGTTTTATTCAGAGTTTTGTCACTTTTTTTGGT
>NW_020638510.1:0-444 GCF_003573695.1 Papaver somniferum
CTGCTTTATGATTTTTGGTTTCTCTAAATAGATGTTTCATGTGAAATGAATGCCATTGATAGTCTCGTTAAAAGTTTATGATGTCCTTAAAAATGCCTTTAAATTGCACTTTAAAAAAATGACGGTGGCCCTATGATTTTGAACCATCCAAAAGACATGAACCTTTTCATCTTTGTAAAGAAGAAGAAAGTTGGCAAAACCTATGGAAAGCATATATTCAGATTGGTATGCACATGTATTCTTCTTATTCAGATTTCTTTTTCTTTCTTTGTAGTCTGAGTCCTAGTTAGTAAGTTCGCGAATGATTCGCGAATCATTCACGAATTTTTCCGTATCACGAATTTTACCGTTTTATTCGCGTACGTTTACAACTCCGAATCCAAATCGCGTATTATGTGACATTTCCGGATTATTCGCGAATCGTTCACGAATTTTACGTATCCC
>NW_020638510.1:455-1000 GCF_003573695.1 Papaver somniferum
CCAAGTCGCGTATTATGTGGCATTCCCGGATTATTCGCGAATCGTTCACGAATTTTACGTATCCCGAATGATACGTCCGCTTAATTCGCCATAAATTCTTTAGCTTTTACTTTTCAAAGACTCCACTTTTTGGGCTTTACTGCCTCCCGAACATACACGAACGAATATTAGACGTGTTGTAATTTTTATGAAACAAAAACGACTGAAGAGATTTGAAGGTGAAGGTGAGAGAGATCTCAAACTCACTAACCAAGCATCTAAACCACCATACGACGTCCTTTTGGATAACTAATGTTGTATATATTATTAATATCATCATATTGAGTTTATTTTTTCCTTAAATAACTCACACATATGCATAAAAATTGGTCTATGACCTTATAAATACAAATTATTTGTTATATATAGATACCGAATTTTCAGAACCCAACTCACATTTATAAATCGAATTATACACGTACGTATGCCGTTCCGAATTAATGACGAATCACGTCCCGTTGACCGAATTTTGGACCGAATCTGGATTTTACAAAACCGTATAATAC
>NW_020638511.1:0-1000 GCF_003573695.1 Papaver somniferum
GGACTTAGTGTTGATGGTGGTTTTTAGCTTAGGGTTAAAATCGTAAAACCTTACATCTGACATGACGTCACTACGACCACTAGCACATTTATTGAATCATTCAACATGCCTACGTAAAAATTACCGGGGTACCTTTTTTTTATATATGCTATATTCCACGGCAGAACCCTCAATACTAACTGGCAACATCTCCGCGCCAAGGCATGCCAACCACGCCAGCCGCACCACAGTGCCAATGGCATACCATGACAGCCACATCTCCGTGCCAAGGCATACCAACCATGCCAGCCGCACCACAGTGCCAATGTCATACCATGCCAGCCACATCTCCGCGCCAAGGCATTCCAACCATGCCAGCCGCACCACGGTGACAATGGCATACCATGCCAGCCACATCTCCGCGCCAAGGCATGCCAACCATGCCAGCCGCACCACAGTGCCAATGGCATACCATGACAGCCACATCTCCGCGCCAAGGCATGCCAACCATGCCAGCCGCACCACAGTGCCAATGGCATACCATGCCAGCCACATCTCCGCGCCAAGGCATGCCAACCATGCCAGCCGCACCATGGTGCCAATGGCATACCATTCTAGCCACATCTCCGCGCCAAGGTATGCCAACGATTCCAACCACACCACGGTGCCAATGGCATACTATGCCAGCCGCATCTCCGCACCAAGGCATGCCAACCATGCCAGCCGCACCACGGTTCCAATGGCATACCATTCCATCCACATCTCCGTGCCAAGGCATGCCAACCATGCAAGCCGCACCACGGTGCCAATGGCATACCATGCCAGCCACATCTCCGCTCCAAGGCATGCCAACCATGTCAGCCGCACCAAAGTGCCAATAGCATACCATTCCAGTCACATCTCCCCGCCAAAGCCATGCCGACCCTACCACATGACGCTGGATGCCAAACGAAGGGTTGCAACAATCAACAACTACCCTTTCATCTGAGATGCAGATCTCAGCCGTCCAAGTTCGCCACCT
>NW_020638512.1:0-264 GCF_003573695.1 Papaver somniferum
TAGGACCTCTTTTCTTGTGAAATCTTTGTAAATATTGGCTATTCATTAATACAATCTGGATTTAGCAAAAAAAAAAAGATTCAAGAAAATATGAAGGAAGTCAAATTTCACAATAGAAGAAGGATGATAGACCATGCAGACCTAATCCAAATCCTAACAAATTTCATCTATCTTGAATCAAATAGAAATACAAAGCCAACACAAAAAGAAAGAGTTCATAAAAATGTTGAATTTTATATACGTTAACTCAAAAAAGTCTACACA
>NW_020638512.1:308-1000 GCF_003573695.1 Papaver somniferum
TTAACTCAAAAAAGTCTCACACATTTGGTATAAGTCGGAAATTGATTTCTGAGACTAAATTGTAAACTAGATAAACTCATCGTTAACAGAAAAAGTTCGAAAAATGTATTGTAATTACAATTAATATGTTCTAAGGCAATACGTCTAGTAAAAATTATATTTCTATGTACATTGATTCAAGAAAATATGAAGGAAGTCAAATTTCACAATAGAAGAAAGATGAAAGACCATGCAGAACTAATCCAAATCCTAACAAATTTCATCTATCTTGAATCAAATAGAAAGACAAAGCCAACACAAAAAGAAAGAGTTCATAAAAATGTTGAATTTTATATACGTTAACTCAAAAAAGTCTACACATTTCAGTATAAGTCGGAAATTGATTTCTGAGACTAAATTGTAAACTAGATAAACTCATCTTTAACAGAAAATTTTTGAAAAATGTATTGTAATTACAATTAATATGTTCTATGGCAATACGTCTAGTAAAAAATGCATTTCTATGTACGTTGATTCTAAAAAATATGAACGAAGTCAAATTTCACAATAGAAGAAGGATGAAAGACCATGCAGAACTAATCCAAATCCTAACAAATTTCATCTATCTTGAATCAAACAGAAAGACAAAGCCAACACAAAAAGAAAGAGTTCATAAAAATGTTGAATTTTATATACGTTAACTCAAAAAAGTC
>NW_020638513.1:0-350 GCF_003573695.1 Papaver somniferum
ATTCTCGTAAAGCCGGACAGCTAGCTTGGCTTAGAATTCGGTTCTTAGCCTAAAAACTATCTCTTGGTGATTAGTAGTCATAACTTCAGGTCATTCTAGACACATGTGTAGATACACTTTATACTCTTATCACATGTCTTTTTTTGTTATCAGTGCTAGGATTGTGCCTTAGATAGCTAGATTGACATCTCCATTTTGCTGTGAGCTTAATCTGTCTTGCACATGTCACATTTGATGGAATCTGAGCTTATATTTTGACCTAGAACTTTGTAGGTACGTTCTAAGCAAACCTTCACGAGACTTCACTCGTCCACTAGGGACACTTAGTGGTTTAAAAGGCTTAGTGCATA
>NW_020638513.1:550-1000 GCF_003573695.1 Papaver somniferum
ACCCGCCTAACACCCAAGTATCGAACACCCTATACCCCTAGCCAAACGCCCCCTAACCCTAACTCTATCGACTTCTTCTTTCTTCTCCATCTCTTCTTCCTTCCCCCGTCTGCAGAACCCGTACCACCACCATGTCCGCCATCATCACCACCAACTCCACTTCCACAACCACCACTTCCACCAACTGCCAACAAACACCATCATCATCACTCCCAAATCCCTCTAACGTGCCCATCATTTCCTATTCACTGATTTCCCCTAGTCTAGGGTTTTGAAAATTAGGGAAAAAGAATTGATGGACATGGCAGAGAAATTAGGTGAAGCTAGAAAAGAAATCAAGGTCTGGGAAAGGCACCAGGAGAAGCAGAGAAGACATGGGTCGATGCTAATTGAGGAGATTTGTCACATCAAGGTAAGAAAAACCCAAACCCTAATTTCAGTTAATTTGGG
>NW_020638514.1:0-363 GCF_003573695.1 Papaver somniferum
TACTTAGAGCAGTTTCGAGTGTACATTCGAATAATAGACACTCGAAAAGACTCGAACGCTGTAATTTAGCTCAAGAGGTGTCTATTTTGATTGAAAACATGCTAATGATCAGGACATGTCGGTCTATAGACCCACATGATCTTAATATGTTAGTCAATTTTTGAAGGCTAGGCCTCATAAACACGAATTTTCTACTTAGAGCAGTTTCGAGTGTACATTCAAATAATACACACTCGAAAAGACTTCAACGCTATAATTTAGCTCAACCGGTGTCTATTTTTATTGGAAACATGCTAATTATCAGGACATGTTGGTCTATAGACCCAGATGATCTTGATATTTTAGCTAAATTTTGAAGTTTAG
>NW_020638514.1:374-1000 GCF_003573695.1 Papaver somniferum
TGTCTATTTTTATTGGAAACATGCTAATGATCAGGACATGTTGGTCTATAGACCCACATGATCTTGTTATTTTAGCCAAATTTTGAAGCCTAGGCCTCATAAACACGAATTTTCTACTTAGAGAAGTTTCGAGTGTACATTCGAATAATACACACTCGTAAAGACTCGAACGCTATAACTTAGCTCAAGAGATGTCTATTTTGATTGAAAACATGTTAATTATCAGGACATGTTGGTCTATAGACCCACATGATCTTGATATTTTAGCCAAGTTTTGAAGCCTAGGCCTCATAAACACGAATTTTCTACTTAGAGCAGTTTCGAGTGTACATTCAAATAATACACACTCGAAAAGACCCGAACGCTATAATTTAGCTCAACCGATGTCTATTTTGATTGAAAACATGCTAATTATCAGGACATGTTGGTCTATAGACCCACATGATCTTGATATTTTAGCCAAGTTTTGAAGCCTAGGCCTCATAAACACGAATTTTCTACTTAGAGCAGTTTCGAGTGTACATTCGAATAATACACACTCGAAAAGACTCGAACGCTATAATTTAGCTCAACAGGTGTCTATTTTTATTGGAAACATGCTAATGATCAGGACATGTTGGTCTATA
>NW_020638515.1:0-412 GCF_003573695.1 Papaver somniferum
GAAACAAAGCGTCAACCGCTACCTACGCTTTTCGGCAAAAATTGGTTTTTGCTTTTCAGACCTTAAATTCAGGTCAGAACTGACGAATGATGGCTCATTCGAAATCTTAAAGATCATAGAAAAATATCACATATAAAAATCCACAAAATATTTCGGTTCCTTTTAACGGAAACAAATCGTGAACCGTACCTACGCTTTTCGACACAAATTGGTTTTTGCTATTCAGACCTTAAATTCAGGTCATAACTGGACGAATGATGGCTCATTATAAATCTTAAATATCATAGAACAATATCACATATAAAAATACACAAAATATTTCGGTTCTTTTTAACGGAAACAAAGCGTGAACCGCTACCTACGCTTTTCGGCAAAAATTGGTTTTTGCTTTTCAGACCTTAAATTCAGGTCA
>NW_020638515.1:612-930 GCF_003573695.1 Papaver somniferum
TTTTTGCTTTTCAGACCTTAAATTCAGGTAAGAACTTGACAAATGATGGCTCGTTAGAAAGCTTACAGATCATAGAACAATATCACATATAAAAATACACAAAATATTTCGGTTCATTTTAACGGAAACAAAGTGTGAACCGCTACCTACACTTTTCGGCAAATATTGGTTTTTGCTTTTCAGACCTTAAATTCATGTCAGAGCTGGACGAATGATGGCTCATTAGAAACCTTATAGATCATGGAACAATATCACATATAAAAATCCACAAAATATTTCGGTTCATTTTAACGGAAACAAAGCGTGAACCGCTACCTA
>NW_020638516.1:0-443 GCF_003573695.1 Papaver somniferum
TTAATTCTAACAAAGAATACAAAGCTCCCATATCCACTGGGTATATCTTAATAAAACTACTGATATGGGGTGTTCTAACTTTGGTAATACCAATCTTGAGTGTCATGGCATACTTAATTAGCTTACCCATCTTGATTCAGTCAGTTCAATTCAGAGGAATCAATATAAAGTTCTATTCTAGCCCAGTTTAGTAACTGTAGGAAAGGCTGCGTCCTACTGACTACATCTTTTCCTCAAAAAGCGGTCATCACCCAAGTTACCTTAAGTGGTACATTCACCGAATAAACGCCGGCAAACCACCACAACCAGTAATAGCCAACAAACAAACATAAGGTTGTGACCAAGACAAAACAGTAAATTCACACCACCAAGAACGTACTGGTTATGAATTATATGCGGCAAATCTATCACGCGGTAACACAGGCAAGGAGATTTTATCTCAA
>NW_020638516.1:454-1000 GCF_003573695.1 Papaver somniferum
GAAAACAGTAAAGTCACACCACCAAGAACGTACTGGTTATGAATTATATGCGGCAAATCTATCACGCGGTAACACAGGCAAGGAGATTTTATCTCAAAATTTTCCACAACCAATAGTCTAATAGAGGGGTGCACAACCATAAACAACTATTTACTACCCAAACAAAGATGAATGATTTCTTCCAAATAAGAAAAAAGATGATGCAATGTCCCACTATAGTGATGGTGAAATGAAATTATACCTGCCAAAACGAGAGTCTTAATGGATTTTCTCCTTCTAGATACTAGGATACCATACCAGGGAGAAAGGCTGATGTTTTTTAAGCTCGATGTTGTAATGGATCAGGCACGAACATAGGATACTGGATTTAAGGAAATTAAATTCGAATTTGAAGCGATGGAGAGAAGGAACGGAGACGCATGCTATTCCTAAAAAAAGTAATCGGAGATGTATTAGGCTTCTGCTCGTCTTTAATTCCACAGCTTAGCAAAATCTGTCTAAAACCATACTTTTGATTCACCTGAATAACTATAAGCAACAAGTATA
>NW_020638517.1:0-482 GCF_003573695.1 Papaver somniferum
TGAGATAAATTATAGCGTTCAAGTCTTTTCGAGTGTGTATTAGTTGAATGTACACTCGAAACTGCTCTAAGTAGAAAATTCGTGTTTATGAGACCTAGCCTTCAAAAATTGGCTAACATATGAAGATCATGTGGGTCTATAGACCAACATATCCTGATCATTTGCATGTTTTCAATCAAAATAGACACCTCTTGAGCTAAATTACAGCGTTCGAGTCTTTTCGAGTGTGTATTTTTCGAATGTACACACGAAACTGCTCTAAGTTGACAAATCTTGTTTATGGGGCATAGACTTCAAAATTTAGCTAAATTATCAAGATCATCTGGGTCTATAGACCAACATGTCCTGATCATTAGCATCTTTCCAATAAAAATAGACACCGGTTGAGCTAAATTATAGCGTTCGAGTCTTTTCGAGTGTGTATTTTTCGAATGTACACTCGAAACTGCTCTAAGTAGAAAATTCGTGTTTATGAGGCCTAG
>NW_020638517.1:546-1000 GCF_003573695.1 Papaver somniferum
TTCGAATATACACTCGAAACTGCTCTAAGTAGAAAATTCGTGTGTATGAGGCCTAGGCTTCAAAACTTGGCTAAAATATCAAGATCATGTGGGTCTATAGACCAACATATCCTGATCAATAGCAGGTTTCCAATCAAAATAGACACCTCTTTAGCTAAATTATAGCGTTCGAGTCTTTTCGAGTGTGTATTTTTCGAATGTACACTCGAAACTGCTCTAAATAGAAAATTCGTGTTTATGAGGCCTAGGCTTCAAAACTTGGCTAAAATATCAAGATCATGTGGGTCTATAGACCAACATGTCCTGATAATTAGCATGTTTTCAATCAAAATAGACATCTCTTGAGATAAATTATAGCGTTCGAGTCTTTTCGAGTGTGTATTATTCGAATGTACACTCGAAACTGCTCTAAGTAGAAAATTCGTGTTTATGAGGCCTAGGCTTCAAAACTTGG
>NW_020638518.1:0-266 GCF_003573695.1 Papaver somniferum
AACACTTATAACTGTTACAAACCCTATTTTTATTATATTTCTCTCATATTCATCATTTGTAAACCCCTTGAGCAATAAAAATGAATTCTGAGTGTGTTTCCAACATGATGAGCAGCTAATTCTCCCACGACCAAGGCAATGAGGAAGCTATTTGCGCATGAATAATTGGTAATGATTTATTTTCTCTAATTTATAATTTAGAATTCACTCAATCACTGCTTTTGCAGAGTTTTTAATTGTTTGCATAATTTTCTTCATTAGTTGTG
>NW_020638518.1:277-399 GCF_003573695.1 Papaver somniferum
TAAAAAGTGGCTAACATATCAAGATCATGTGGGTCTATAGACCAACATATCCTGATCATTAGCATGTTTTCAATCAAAATAGACACCTCTTGAGCTAAATTACAGCGTTCGCGTCTTTTCGA
>NW_020638518.1:410-614 GCF_003573695.1 Papaver somniferum
AATAGACCAACATGTCCTGATAGTTAGCATCTTTTCAATCAAAATAGACACCTCTTGTTCGAGTCTTTTCGAGTGTGTATTTTTCGAATGTACACTCGAAACTGCTCTAAGTAGAAAATTCGTGTTTATGAGGCCTAGGCTTCAATACTTGGCTAAAATATCAAGATCATGTGGGTCTATAGACAAACATGTCCTGATAATTAG
>NW_020638518.1:643-903 GCF_003573695.1 Papaver somniferum
ACTTGGCTAAAATATCAAGATCATGTGGGTATATAGACAAACATTTCCTGATAATTAGCATGTTTTCAATCAAAATATACATCTCTTGAGCTAAATTATAACGTTCGAGTCTTTTCGAGTGTGTATTTTTCGAATGTACACTCGAAACTGCTCAAAGTAGACAAATCTTGTTTATGAGGCCTAGACTTCAAAATTTAGCAAAAGTATCAAGATAATCTGGGTCTATAGACCAACATGTCCTGATCAATAGCATGTTTTCA
>NW_020638519.1:0-589 GCF_003573695.1 Papaver somniferum
GAGCCATCATTCGTCCATCTCTGACCTGAATTTAAGGTCTGAAAAGCAAAAACCAATATTTGCCGAAAAGTGTAGGTAGCGGTTCACGCTTTGTTTCCGTTAAAATGAACCGAAATATTTTGTGGATTTTTATATGTGATATTGTTCTATGATCTGTAAGCTTTCTAACGAGCCATCATTTGTCAAGTTCTGACCTGAATCTAAGGTCTGAAAAGCAAAAACCAATTTTTTCCGAAAAGCGTAGGTAGCGGTTCACGCTTTGTTTCCGTTAAAATGAACCGAAATATTTTGTGGATTTTTATATGTGATATTATTCTATGATCTGTAAGATTTCGAATGAGCCATCATTTGTCAAGTTCTGACCTGAATTTAAGGTCTGAAAAGCAAAAACCAATTTATGCCGGAAAGCGTAGCTAGTGGTTCACGCTTTATTTCCGTTAAAATGAACCGAAATATTTTGTGGATTTTTATATGTGATATTGTTCTATGATCTGTAATCTTTCAAATGAGCCGTCACTCGTCCAGTTCTGACCTGAATTTAAGGTTTGAAAAGCAAAAACCAATTTTTGCCGAAAAGCGTAGGTAGCGG
>NW_020638520.1:0-374 GCF_003573695.1 Papaver somniferum
AGCCAATCTTGGTCGGTCAAGATAACGTGCTCGTGTCCCCAAGGCGTCCGCGTATCGGTCCTGAGAATTTTGATATTTTCTGGCGTGCAATTGAGCATCCATTCGAGAAAATATGCCAAAATTAGGGTTTCGACGAAACTGAGGAAAACATCATGAGATGATGAAAAATAATTATAAAATAAGGAATGAGGAGGCGTGGCACCACCGTTTTCAAGACATGGTCGGACGGTCGTGACCACGGTCCTGTGGTGCCTTTTCCTTAATTTTATAATATTTTGATGATTTTATGAAAAATTCATGAATTTTGAGAAATTTGATGAATTTAGGGAGTTTCCATGAATTGAAGGAGTTTTCATGAGTTCAAGGAAGCAAAA
>NW_020638520.1:433-1000 GCF_003573695.1 Papaver somniferum
GGAGTTTTCATGAGTTCATGGAAGCAAAATATTAAAATAATAAAAACACGTGCGTGTGGGACCTTGGAGGCATGGCCGGCCGGCTATGAACCGGTCCCACGAGTTTTTCATATTTTTTTTAATATTTTTAGGTATTTTTGATGATTTGAGGGAATTTTTCCTAATTTGAGAGAAATACCATAAAATCAAGGAATTTGATGAATTCAAGGAAAAATAGGATAAATAATAATAAAATAATAAAGCAAAGGGCGTGTAGGACCGGCTAGGACATGGCCGGCCGGCTAGGACATGGCCGGCCGGCTAGTGGTCCGGTCCCACAAGTTTTTATTATTTTATTTTATTATTATATGATGATTTGTGAAAAAAATACCATGAAATCAAGGAGTTTTTCATGAAATTAGATAAATAATAATAAAATAATAAGGAACCGTGGGGTGTGGGGCCGGCTGGGACCAAGGAATGGCCGGTTAGCCAATGGTCACGCCCCACACTCCTTTTCTTAATTTTATATTATTTGTTATGGATTAATGGAAGTACCATGAAACCGAGGAGCTTCCTCGAGACGAA
>NW_020638521.1:0-306 GCF_003573695.1 Papaver somniferum
CTAAAATTAAAGAATTAATAGATGTCACCTGGAACGCTAAAAACTGTTTAAAACATCTAATAATATACAAAAACTGGTACATTTAAGAGGAAGGTTCAAAACACTACACAGAAGTATAGGTTAATGCTTAGTTTCATAGTAGGCATGTTATCAATAACTCATAGTCCTCTAAAATTAATGAATTAATATATGTCACATGGAACGCAAGAAACTATTTTAAACATTTAATAATATAGAAAAACTGGTACATTTAAGATGATGGTTCAAAAGAATACACAGAAGTATAGGTGAATGCTTAGTTTCATA
>NW_020638521.1:383-1000 GCF_003573695.1 Papaver somniferum
TATAGGTGAATGCTTAGTTTCATAGTAGGCTTGTTATCAATAACTCATAGTCCTCTAAAATTAAAGAATTAATAAATGTCACATGGAACGCTAAAAACTGCTTAAAACATCTAATAATATACAAAAACTGGTACATTTAAGAGGAAGGTTCAAAAGACTACAAAGAATTATAGGTGAATGCTAAGTTTCATAGTAGGCTTGTTATCAATAATTCATAGCCCATTAAAATTAAAGAATTAATAGATGTCACCTGCAACGGTAGAAACTGTTTAAAACATCTAATAATATACAAAAACTGGTACATTTAAGAGGATGGTTCAAAAGAATACATATAAGTATAGGTGAATGCTTAGTTTCATAGTAGGCTTGTTATCAATAATTCATAGCCCATTAAAATTAAATAATTAATAGATGTCACCTGCAACGGTAGAAACTGTTTAAAACATCTAATAACATACAAAAACTGGTACATTTAAGAGGATGGTTCAAAAGAATACATATAAGTATAGGTGAATGCTTAGTTTCATAGTAGTCTTGTTATCAATAACTCATAGTCCTCTAAAATTAAAGAATTAATAGATGTCACCTGGAATGCTAAAAACTGTTTAAAACATCTA
>NW_020638522.1:0-506 GCF_003573695.1 Papaver somniferum
ATATTATTCTTTAATCTTAATGAACTATGAGTTATTGATAATAAGCCTACTACGAAACTAAGCCGTTACCTATACTTTTGTATATTCTTTTGAACCATCCTCATAAATTTACCAGTTTTAGAATATTATTAAATGTTTTAAACATTTTCTAGCGTTCTAGGTGGCATCTATTAATTCTCTAATCTTAAAGAACTATGAGGTATTGATAATAAGCCTACTGCGAATCTAAGCCGTTACCTATACTTTTGTGTATTATTTTGAATCATCCTCTTAAATTTACCATTTTTAGTATATTATTAGATGTTTTAAACAGTTTCTATCAGTCCAAGTGACATCTATTAATTCTATAATCTTAAAGAACTATGAGTTATTGATAATAAGCCTACTACGAAACTAAGCAGCTACCTATACATTTGGGTATTCTTTTGAACCATCATCTTAAATTTACCAGTTTTATAATCTTAATGAACTATGAGGTATTGATAAAATTCCTACTACGAAACTAA
>NW_020638522.1:517-1000 GCF_003573695.1 Papaver somniferum
TTTTGAACCATCATTTTAAATTTACCAGTTTCATAATCTTAATGAACTATGAGGTATTGATAAAATTCCTACTACGAAACTAAGCCGTTACCTATACTTTTGTGTATTCTTTTGAACCATCCTCTTAAATTTACTAGTTTTAGTTTATTATTAGATGTTTTAAACAGTTTCTAGCGGTTCAGGTGACATCTATTAATTATTTAATCTTAATGAACTATAAGTTATTGATAATAAGCCTACTACGAAACTAAGAAGCTATCTATACTTTTGTGTATTCTTTTGAACCATCCTCTTAAATTTACCAGTTTTATAATCTTAATGAACTATGAGGTATTGATAATAAGCCTATTACGAAACTATGCCGTTACCTATACTTTTGAACCATCCTCTTCAATTTACAAGTTTTAGTATATTATTAGAAGTTTTAAACAATTTCTAGCGGTCCATGTGACATCTATTAATTTTATATTCTTAAAGAACTAT
>NW_020638523.1:0-292 GCF_003573695.1 Papaver somniferum
ACAAGAGCATCCTTCATATTATTAAGTTTAGAAACATCAAAAGGATCAACATCTGAATTTCTACTAGCTACCTCAAACTTACGAGTTGCTTGCTTTAATCTAGCATTGACATTGCCAAAAAAAAATTGATTCCATAGCTTGATATCCTCCTTCAACCGCTTCAATTTGAAAGGAAAGATAAAACCATGATTACCATACACCGGCTCCATCCAAGATAACTCCACCATCTTCAAAAAATCCGGATGGGAAAACCAAATCTTCTGAATACGAAAAGGAGCACGTCTAGGCCGAG
>NW_020638523.1:347-1000 GCF_003573695.1 Papaver somniferum
GGAGCACGTCTAGGCCGAGGGTCACAAAAAGGAAAACCAATAAGAGTCGAGTGGTCAGAAACTTCCCTAGGAAGAGCTTCACACCGTCAATTCGAAAACTTAGACAACAAAGGTTCATTAATAATAGCACGATCCAACTTACTAATAATTCTACCAACACCAGCCTGACCATTGGTCCAAGTAAACTTAGACCCCAACGAATCAGCTTCAAACAAGTTATTATCCTCCATCCAATCAGAAAACTCATTAATACAAGAGATACGAGTTGTCCTACCCCCTTTCTTTTCATCTTGACGAAGAACACAATTGAAATCACCCATAACCAACCAAGGAGTAGTTACGTCAACCGCTTCAAGTTGACTCCAAAGCCTCCTACGAAAAACTTGAATATAACTAGCATGAACAAAAGAGATAAGAACCCCCTCAGTTTTAACCGTAATGGCCTGTCTAGACATATTAATCACCACCGGCTCCTTAATACAATCATCCCAAAGAATCCACAAATTACCCAAAGAACTAAAAGTAGAATTATGAATTACCTTGTTATTATAACCAGCCAAATTTAACCTTATCATAACATTGTCAGTGTAACGAATCTTAGGCTCAGCAATACAAAGTACAACCGGCTTGAACTCATGCACCAACTTACGTAA
>NW_020638524.1:0-420 GCF_003573695.1 Papaver somniferum
ACAAAGCCAACACAAAAAGAAAGAGTTCATAAAAATGTTGAATTTTATATACGTTAACTCAAAAAAGTCTACACATTTCGTTATAAGTCGAAAATTGATTTCTGAGACTAAATTGTAAACTGGATAAACTCATCTTTAACAGAAAAAGTTTGAAAAATGTATTGGAATTACAATTAATATGTTATAAGGCATTACGTATAGTAAAAATTGCATTTCTATGTACGTTGATTCAACAAAATATGAAGGAAGTCAAATTTCACAATAGAAGAAGAATGAGAGACCATGCAGAACTAATCCAAATCCTAAAAAAATTCATCTATCTTGAATCAAATAGAAATACAAAGCCAACACAAAAAGAAAGAGTTCATAAAAATGTTGAATTTTATATACGTTAACTCAAAAAAGTTGACACATTTCGTT
>NW_020638524.1:531-1000 GCF_003573695.1 Papaver somniferum
ACACATTTCGTTATAAATCGTAAATTGATTTCTAAGACTAAATTGTAAACTAGATAAACTCATCTTTAACAGAAAAAGTTTGTAAAATGTATTGTAATTACAATTAATATGTTCTAAGGCAATACGTCTATTAAAAATTGCATTTCTATGTACGTTGATTCAAGAAAATATGAAGGAAGTCAAATTTCACAATAGAAGAAGGATGAAAGACCATGCAGAACTAATCCAAATCCTAACAAATTTCATCTATCTTGAATCAAATAGAAAGACAAAGCCAACACAAAAAGAAAGAGTTCATAAAAATGTTGAATTTTATATACGTTAACTCAAAAAAGTCTACACATTTCGTTATAAGTCGGAAATTGATTTCTGAGACTAAATTGTAAACTAGATAAACTCATCTTTAACAGAAAAAGTTTGAAAAATGTATTGTAATTACAATTAATAAGTTCTAAGGCAATACGTCTAG
>NW_020638525.1:0-320 GCF_003573695.1 Papaver somniferum
CCCAAGGTTTTGTGTAATCTCTTTTTCGACTATGTTGCTCATAACTTCTTCATACGAAGTGGGAATGACCTCATTCTTTATCTGTTACCTCTGTCTTTCAGTTTCCCCAGTATACAGGAAAATATTTTTAGGTTTTGGACGCTTAACAATTGGTGTTTCATCCTTATTTTCAATGTAAAGGATGACTTCCCTCTTTATTTTTGGAATCAACATACGTAGAAATTCAATTTGGATAACATGTAGAGCCTTTAAATGTATTATTTTTTTACCACAATCATTTTTTAGAAAATTTTATAATAAAAATGAGTTTATCTAGTTTA
>NW_020638525.1:417-1000 GCF_003573695.1 Papaver somniferum
GACTTCTATCGAAGTCACTAGACTTCCTTGAGTCAATGCATCCAAAATGTAAGATTTTTTCGACTCTCAAGCCTCTAGACATGTAATTTGTGCAGGAAATATTTTTTCTGAAATTTTTTTATTAAAGGGGAGTCTTTCTGTTTCATGATTTGGTCTTGATCATAGAGTTCCGACATCTAACGAAGCCTGCGGACTTCCTTGAGTCATTTGTGTTTATGGTATTTTATTCAAATTTTGCAATGATTATCTAGCTTAAAGAAGATCCCATAATCGTTGAGAAGTTATTAACGGTTGCAAACCTTATCTCCTTCTTTCCATGTTTTATTATAGGTAATCTATGACCTTTTTAAGAGATTAGAAGTTCATTATTAGAAGGGATATTTCGAGTTTGGTGCCTATAAAATGGTACACTTTCGCGTTTGGTGCCTAACTTTGTCAATATCTGAGTTTGGTGCCAAGTCAACAAATTCGTTGATTGACACCGTGTTGACCATCCAATTTAGAGTTAAAAATGTTAAATGTCTAATAAAATTCTAAACTCCGTTTTATTCACTAATTGCGCCTTATCTTCTATATACTCCAT
>NW_020638526.1:0-400 GCF_003573695.1 Papaver somniferum
CCGGCGTGGGATCTAAGTTACTGACAATGCCGGAATGATAAAGTGGAAAAGAGCCGTTGTGTCCTCATCTATTTAAAAGAATGGATACACCCATTGCACTTGATACCTCAAAAAAAAAGGTAAGCTCCAACACATATCTCTGATGGAAAATCGATCACCAACTATCGACTTCATCATTGCCATGGAAAAAGAAAAACTTAAGAAGAAAAATTTATCCACTCCGATAGGAAATCAATCATCATCCACCACCAACTCAATCCCATTATACTATAACAACTTAGAAGGAAGGAGCAAACCACCAGGTCAATTGACGCAATGGAAGAAGAGATACTTAGAAGGAAAAGAGAAGAAAAAGAGGCAGCAATAGAAGCAAAATATCGCAAAGAAACTAAAGAGATAA
>NW_020638526.1:411-1000 GCF_003573695.1 Papaver somniferum
ATTGGGTCTTGTTGAGGATGGTCCTTATATGTCGAGGTTTGAGGACGGTAAGTGCAAGAAACGCAAAATGGATTACGGGATGAGTTCGTAGCGAGTCGGACAATTGCCCTTATAAAATTATGTCGCAAATACAACGAGTTTCTCGCAAGATACAGAGGGAATAGGTGGAAAGCTCAGGACACATATACCAAGTGGAGAAAAGAGCCTTTTAAGCATTTCGAAGCCGCTTTGTTTGTTGAATCTCGTTACAAGAAATAATGTTAGTTTCAATTAGCTTAAGACCTTTCATTTTATGTGGAAAGTTGTTTATGTGTTTAATGTTTTTTAGTTTATTTCCTTAGTATTAATATGAAGGCCAATTTAGGTCAGTTTGCTTGCTTAAACCTTTTGGTGGTGCGTTAATAAAGAATCAAGAATCACTACCGGCATAAATTGTTAATAACAAATCAACGCCGGCACCGTATTCGTAAATTCAGTTAAATTCGTTAGACTACCGGCATAGATTATGAAAGTTCGACAACGCCGGAATTATGAAGGTCTGTTACCTTTCAACTGTCATTAATTGAAAACGTTTAAAAAACATAACAAC
>NW_020638527.1:0-656 GCF_003573695.1 Papaver somniferum
TGGACCTTTTAGGCTTTTAATGAAGAAATATGGTATTACTCATAAGGTAGCTACCCCGTATCATCCACAGACTAGTGGTCAAGTTGAGGTTTCCAATAGGGAGATAAAACGTATATTAGAGAAAACAGTTAATCCTAATCGGAAAGACTGGTCGTCTAGGCTTACTGATGCCTTATGGGCTTACCGTACTGCGTTTAAGACCCCTATTGGAATGTCGCCTTATCGGCTTGTTTATGGCAAGGCATGTCATTTACCTGTTGAGTTAGAACATAGAGCTTATTGGGCTGTTAAGCAGCTAAATTTTTCACTCGACAAGGCAGGAGCCCATAGGAAACTCCAGCTCAATGAGTTGGACGAGATTTGTAGAGATGCGTATGATAGTGCGAAGGAGTATAATAACAAAATGAAACTTGTGCATAATAGGAATATTCTAAGAAAGACATTTTCTCCAGGTCAAAAAGTTCTTCTGTATGATACCCGCTTACATCTTTTCCCTGGGAAGTTGCGTTCTCGGTGGACGGGTCCTTTTATTGTTCGCACTGTTTTTCCTCATGGAGCTGTTGAAATTAAGTCACCGGATGGTAGTAGTTCTTCGAAGGTTAACGGTCAGAGATTGAAACCCTTTTTAGAGCCCTTGCCTACAGGTGATGTTGAGG
>NW_020638527.1:667-1000 GCF_003573695.1 Papaver somniferum
TTTAACGGTTAGAGATTGAAACCCTTTTTAGAGCTCTTGCCTACAGGTGATGTTGAGGAGGTCCCTCTGGAGGACCCTGTTTACCCTTGATTGACCATCGAGGCGGATTGTATGTTGTATATTAGTTTTTGATTTTCTTCACCCAGGTACTATCTTTCCAACTTCTCCTCGTGTTATGTTACTTTTGGTACTGCTCTTTCATTAGAAACATTGAGGACAATGTTAGATTTAAGTTTGGGGGTGGGGAAGAAACTTTTTGTTAGTTTTAAGTTGCAATAAATAAACTCCAGAGCCTAGAAATTTACGCCTATTAAGGATAGCACTAACCAATCT
>NW_020638528.1:0-415 GCF_003573695.1 Papaver somniferum
TCTCTGAACAACCTATTAAAGCGGCAGTTCAATCCTTGGTCGAACGTGAATTGCGTTATCTGTCGAAGGCACAAAGGAGAGACATGTTCACAGTACTGAACCACATCGTGTCAAGAAGTGCATTCCAGAAATATTTCTTGAGTCTCCAGCCAAAGACCAAGATATGTACGACTGGGAACGTTGATCGATGCTGACACCACAATCAACAACATTCCACTGAAAACCATCGGATCCACATGCATCACTCGAACATGAAGGTACTCATGCTCCATCTCAATCAGAGACCTTGAAGGAGCGCTCAGAAATACTTATGGCTACATCATTCTCAAAGTGAACATAAGTTCAACCTGGACAGAAACCAAGTTTCACATAATCAGGAAGATCCAGGATATGACATGTCCTTCAGACGAGCATG
>NW_020638528.1:426-1000 GCF_003573695.1 Papaver somniferum
GAACATAAGTTTAACCTGGACAGAAACCAAGTTTCACATAATCAGGAAGATCCAGGATATGACATGTCCTTCAGACGAGCATGGATCCACGCTGAAAAAATGGGTACTTACAAAGAGACTTTGGTTACACATCTCTCCAACGAAGAAAGTTCTGATCCAGAATATTTGACGGACATTCCATCATCAGAGTACTTTGAGGAATTTCGACGAGGTTGAAGCAAGAACCTGCAAAAGATGCATAGACATTCATCAAGAGGTTCCGCACTCAGGAAAGTCTCATTCCATGTCTATGTTATTTATTTCCTCACATGATACCATAGCATGGGGACTTAATTATGCTAGCAACTCTACAAGACGTTATGAATGGTAGCTTCACCACATTAGTATTTTACCAAGTGGTCGAATCTGACGTTTCTCCGAATCAAGCACTGAAACATTCATTACTGAGATGATGTCTGCAAAACATACTTTTAGCTTTTTTCCTGCAAGACCACGTGTTCCACAATATCAGAAAGCTCTGATGTCTGCACAAGTGTCGAATGCCACTACCGCAACGAAAGGGATGCTGAATCAA
>NW_020638529.1:0-356 GCF_003573695.1 Papaver somniferum
AGAAAATGATCCATGTTGAAGATGATCCTCCTCCTAAGGGTTTTGCTTCTTGGGATGCATTTGAGAAAAGCTATGGTGAACATTTGGATAATGATTATAATGAATAAGAACATGGGAAGCCACCAAGACCAGCAAATTTATGGCTGAGCACTCGGCATAGACTAAATTCAAGTTTTTTACATTATTTTTAGTATGCTAATTTTGTTAATTGTGTAAGCAAAATTATGTAGCAGTCAAAGGCCTACTGTTTAATTGTGCTCTCAATTCTGATTTTTTTTTTTGGTTAAGTTTGTCAGATTTGGCATTGCAATTTATGAAAAATTTGGCTATGTTTTTCAACTCTAATACAAGACTCA
>NW_020638529.1:367-592 GCF_003573695.1 Papaver somniferum
AATTTATGAAAAATTTGGCTATGTTTTTCAACTCTAATACAAGACTCAGTATATAGTCCCTATCATATTCATGATCCTATCACTTTAACAACAAAGCCACAACAAAATCATGGTTAACCCTAACTCTTCAGATCCAAATCTCTAAGCCAAGCCACCCTTAAACACATTACTAGTTCATTCTGTTTCATCAAGAGATTGATACTCCAACAGATGAACAATGGACAT
>NW_020638529.1:603-1000 GCF_003573695.1 Papaver somniferum
CCAAGCCCCCTTAAACACATTACTAGTTCATTCTGTTTCATCAAGAGATTGATACTCCAACAGATGAACAATGGACAAAAATTAAACAACATATGCACTTGGAATCTAAACAAAATATTGCATCCTTAAATATTAAACATTCACAAAAAGTAAACTTACAAGCAGCTTTACAAACAGACTAATTAAACATCTAAAAAAAAAACATAAGAGACACTAATAACACACACACAAAAAAAAAGACATAACTAACAAAAGATGATGGATCGAGATGTGATTCAATACCATTTTTGCATAGAAGATCCATGAAATCAGAGGACTAGATCATTTAGAATCCCCTTCTTCTTCACTGCTGCTTTCGACAATCTTAACCACATCTTTGTATGGCCAATCATCATCA
>NW_020638530.1:0-293 GCF_003573695.1 Papaver somniferum
AACCGAAATATTTTGTGGATTTTTATATGTGATATTGTTCTATGATCTGTAAGCTTTCAACTGAGCCATCATTCGTCCAGTTCTGACCTGAATTTAAGGCCTGAAAAGCAAAAACCAATTTTTGCCGAAAAGCGTAGGTAGGTTCACGCTTTGTTTCCGTTAAAATGAACCGAAATATTTTTTATATTTTTATATGTGATAATGTTCTATGATCTGTAAGCTTTCTAATGAGCCATCATTTGTCCAGTTCTGATCTGAATTAAAGGTCTAAAAAACAAAAACCCAATTTTTAC
>NW_020638531.1:0-404 GCF_003573695.1 Papaver somniferum
TAGAAAAGTGTAGTTGAGCTCAAGGACTTCATAGCGATTCATCATACAACGACGAATATCTATACAAGGAACCGTGGAACTTCATCAACAAAAATGTATGTGGAGACTTGAACTTATCTATCACTCAAAAGTCTATCTATTCTATCTCCTACTTCTTATGAGACAAAAGACGTATGCTATATAGACTAGATCATACACATTTGACATTTCGAGCTGAGCATTCATTGCTTATCTTTTATATCTAAATTGTGTGTTGGTAAAGCGTTTCGCTTTGATCAAGTTTATCTTCACCTAGTGACAAAAGTCATGAAAAGTTTCAATCACTTTGAGAATTGCTCTGACGTGAATCGGTCTGTGAATAACGGCTACATAGCGTCCTCTGAGAATGTCTCAATGATTGAAAT
>NW_020638531.1:446-697 GCF_003573695.1 Papaver somniferum
AAAGTTTCAATCACTTTGAGAATTGCTCTGACGTGAATCGGTCTGTGAATAACGGCTACATAACGTCCTCTAAGAATGTCTCAATGATTGAAGTTTTCAAACTTTGTTGATCAAGAGAAATCGGGAGGATTGTGGAATTGGCTTGCCAAGTCCGCGAACCCAGTCCGCAGACTCAGTCCGCGAACTGTCGGAAGTTCTCAACCGAGAATTTCTGCTGGATTTTCCAAAACTCGTTTGTGTGCTAAGTCCGC
>NW_020638531.1:735-1000 GCF_003573695.1 Papaver somniferum
CAGTCCGCGAACTGTCGGAAGTTCTCAACCGAGAATTTCTGCTGGATTTTACAAAACTCGTTTGTGTGCTAAGTCCGCAAACTTAGACTGCGGACCCAGTACACGAACTGGCGGAAGTCTTTCCGATAATTTCTGCTGAGTTTGGAAAACTCAACCGATTAACTTAAGTCCGCGAACTTGTTTGTGAACTTAAGAGGTTATGATCTAAAGATGTGCTCTGAACATGAAACATTAAATTACTAAGGAATGCTTTATGCAAACCGTG
>NW_020638532.1:0-559 GCF_003573695.1 Papaver somniferum
CAATCCCAAAGAAGTCTTTAAACTGAGCGGTAGTAAGAGATTTCGCCTAATTAGGTTACTTTCCTCTCCGAATAGGTGGCTCCACCAGTAACAACACAACTAGGTAGTTTTGCTGGCTCTAAGGATTAGTTTTCTAGAAATGCAAACTTCAATATTTGTAGACAAGGAAGTTTGGACACCAAGGAATTTCCAAAACCGAATATTCTCAAAGATATGCAATAAACACAAAATCGGTTTTCATAACTCCTGGAAATGCACTGTCCAAATATTGACCGAAATCCCAATAGAAAAATCTATAATCAGTAAATGCACATTACTAATTATTATTTTCTAAAGATATGCATGTAATTGCTGGAAATTAAATAGCATATAAAAACTAAGAAACCTTAATTAAAAGATTCTCAATTTATTTCGATCCTGGGATTCTCCTTTAGCTATTAAGGAATATCTTTGAACAATTAATGATAAGAGTTACTGCACATGTTCAAAGTATGTCGACATCTTTACTTTGCAAGTCCTTTTTCATACTTACAATCTTGGAAACGATTTGCCACACTTC
>NW_020638532.1:570-1000 GCF_003573695.1 Papaver somniferum
GTCGACATCTTTACTTTGCACGTCCTTTTTCATACTTACAATCTTGGAAACGATTTGCCACACTTCCAAACAAGTTTAGAATTGGTTCGTCTAAATTCCAAGAACTATGTGATTGATTATCCTATCGAATCGCCAATTACGGGTTTCACGTGTAGGATTAGAATCTCGCAGCAATAATATTTCAGCAAAATTATCAATACACAACACAACAGCGTCGCAGAATAATTTCAGAAATGATATAATATACGACATCAGCTAAAATCATGAGAAAGATGTGATGATCCTGCGAAAATTAGAGAGTTTGCGAGATTAACATTTGTAAGGTTGCGAGAATGTCGCAAGCTATATCCGAAAATAAAGGACAAATTAGCTGTCATCCACTATGTATTTCCCTATAAATAGTCGTTCAACTGAGAAGTAGAGGAGAGAT
>NW_020638533.1:0-528 GCF_003573695.1 Papaver somniferum
ATATTCAAAGTAATTTTAGGATGAACTATAAATGGTGCTTCAATATCGATATGGGACATCCACAATACATCATCCTCCCCTTCTTTAAACAAATTCGTCCTCGAATTCTTCAAAGCGTATTCTCCATTTGTGCTTGAACTTCTTCCTTGCTTGAACACAATTCTACCTCTCCACCTTCCATTGTAGTTACTCACCAAATGTAGCACTTTGTGGTCATCGTTGAGAGCATCCCCAAGTAGTAAAGACACACCAAGTATTTCTTCATTTGTAAATACATCATCCTCCCCTTGTTTGCACAAATTCATCCACAAATTCTCCAAAGCATATTCTCCATTAGTGCTTGAACTTCTTCCTTGTTTGAAGACAATTCTACCTCTACGCCTTCCATTGTATTTACTCACTAAAGGTAGCACTTTGTGGTCATAGTAGAGAGCATCCCCAAGTAGTAATGACACACCAAGTATTTCTTCGTTTGTAAATACATCATCCTCCCCTTGTTTGAACAAATTCGTCCACGAATTCTTCAAA
>NW_020638533.1:535-1000 GCF_003573695.1 Papaver somniferum
GACACACCAAGTATTTCTTCGTTTGTAAATACATCATCCTCCCCTTGTTTGAACAAATTGGTCCACGAATTCTTCAAAGCATATTCTCCATTAGTGCTTGAATTTCTTCCTTGATTGAAGACAATGCTACCTCTACACCTTCCATTATAGTTACTCACCAAATATAGCATTTTGAGGTCGTGGTTAAAAGCATCTCCAAGTAGTAAAGAAACACCAAGCATTTCTCCCAACCTTGCACGGTAACGAAATCCATGGAACTTGTCTTTAACGAAAGCCCATATTGGATTAATATATATTGACTTTACATTTTGTTGTAGCTTGAGTGAAGGCTTGCTTCCGGTAATTGTCGGTTCACATACTTGAAATTGTTATCGAGATGCATCTAACATAGCATTTTCCAATTCAATATCATACCTTGGTACACCAAAATCTTTTACTTCATTACCATTAAATACCTCATCAAAA
>NW_020638534.1:0-517 GCF_003573695.1 Papaver somniferum
AGTTGTTTGTCCTTGATTTCAACACCTTATTTCGCAAAAGGAAGGTAGTCATAATAGTTTGACTGCCTTAACTATCTTTTCTTTGTCATATTTTTCTGATTTCTTCATCTTATTGAAATTTTGTATTCTATCTTTCGCAGAGTCTGAGAAGAATCTTCATTCCTCCATTTCTGTTTTGGAGGCTAAATATGCTAAAATTCGCAAAGAAAATGCATTGCTCGTCTTTGCTCTTACTGGTTCTAGCGACCGAGCAGAAAGAAGACTTGATTATCTTGCTTATTTTAAGGATATTCAAGATAGGAATCATCAGAGAGCACTTCTTCGTCAAGTTCATCTCCGGGCTGAAGTCCTTGTAAATGATATTTTATTGTCCAAATCTCTTCCTCCTACATCAATTGAACCTTTGGAAGTAGATGATGATGAAGTTCCTCATCCTGCTGATAGTGATTATGATTATGAAAGTGGTGCAGAGGATGATCTCTTGGAAGGTGAAGAAGAAATTCTTTCTAAGGAAGCA
>NW_020638534.1:528-922 GCF_003573695.1 Papaver somniferum
ATTATGATTATGAAAGTGGTGCAGAGGATGATTTCTTGGAAGGTGAAGAAGAAATTCCTTCTAAGGAAGCATCTGCTGGTGTTAATCAAAATGAGAAAGAAATCTCTCCTGAAGAAGTAATTGCTGGCGATAATCAAGGTGCTAGTCAAGGCGAAGATCAGAACCGAAATGAAGGAGAGGCTTGCGATATTGAGAACATTGGCGAAGAACGTCCGTTATCTCCCGCTACTGGAATTAATACTGAAGCTTGAGCTTCTTAGTTTTATCTTCTTGAATTGTCTTACTTTTACCACTTTTGCGAATTATATTCTTCAATCAACTTTTAAATCAATTTTTCCTTTTAGTATTTTGCTGATGAGAAAGATAATGCTTCTTGTTTATTGATTCCCATACT
>NW_020638535.1:0-541 GCF_003573695.1 Papaver somniferum
TTATTTTAACTATGATCTTGAATTCATCAAGGGTTTCATTCTTATGAGAAAGAAATGCAACCCAAGTGAATCTGGTGTAATCATCTACCATAACTAAAGCATACTTCTTACCAGCAACCGTGGGTTGTTGAATTGGTCCGAAGAGATCCATATGAATTAAATCAAGTGGAGATTTAGTGAGAATATCTCGAGATGATTTATGGTGAACTTTCGTTTGTTTACCCTTTTGACAGGCACCACACCTTCAATCTTTGCATTGATTTTGGGAACGCCTCTAACAAGTTCTTTGTTAATGATCATAGTTAGAAGACGGTAGTTGATGTGACCAAAACGCTCATGCCAAAGATGTGTAGATTCCACCTTAGTCAAATTGCAACAATTGTTGAACTGAGTATCAAGAAGATAACAGTTGTTTTTACCACGAGTTTCTTGAAAAATTACTTTCCCAGCTTTGTCTACAATGTCACATCCATTTGCATTGAAGACAACTCGATGGCCTTTGTCACAAATTTGACTAACAGAAAGAAGATTTGCAGTCATA
>NW_020638535.1:552-1000 GCF_003573695.1 Papaver somniferum
TTTCCCAGTTTTGTCTACAATGTCACATCCATTTGCATTGAAGACAACTCGATGGCCTTTGTCACAAATTTGACTAACAGAAAGAAGATTTGCAGTCATACCTTTTACGTAGACTACATCATGGATTTCAGGTATGCCGGGTAATTTGATCGTCCCCTTCATGCTTATGTAGCAACAACTCCCATCTCCAAATGTTACAGGCTCGCCTTCATAGTCGTCTGAGGAGACGAACCAAGTGAGATCACCTGTCATATGTCTGCTACATCCACTGTCAAGAAACCATTGAAAGGGTGATGTTGATTTTAAAGCAAAAGCTCCAATACTATCAATACTATTCTGTTTAGGGTTTCCTGATAGTTTTGTATGTCCTTTTAGAGAAGCAAAAAATTGTTTAGTTCTCTTGTGAAGATTACCTGCAACTTTTAGACTCTTTTGAAAAGACACACAA
>NW_020638536.1:0-463 GCF_003573695.1 Papaver somniferum
AACCGCTGGACTTTTATTCGAAGCCCCATTGATTAATACCTTCCCAGATAATGAAATGGTCGGCGGATTCGTGGTTCCCAAATGTCATGCGTCTCTGTATACCAAGATCTGGAAGAAGTATGGCCACATTGCTACCACAGAAGTATGGAAAGGTTTTCTTCCAACCCTTTTAACCACGGTAGCGGGGCTATTGCCGATCATCGAGAAAATGAATCAGATGCACTTGCGAGATGTCAAAAACCATGAACTGCACCAATGATATGAAATGATCTCAAATTGTGAGATATTGCGATTCAATGTAAGCTGGATCCGTCGTCGTCTTGAGATAATTAAGGTCCATAAGGCGACAGAGGCTGCCGATGCAATTTCCATGAATGCAGCTTTACTGGATGAGGAGAAGATACTGGCTCTAGAGTCAGCAAGGGTTGAGAAAGCAGTCGAAGACTTGAAGGCAAAGACCAAG
>NW_020638536.1:474-1000 GCF_003573695.1 Papaver somniferum
AGGAGAGGATACTGGCTCTGGAGTCAGCAAGGGTTGAGAAAGCAGTCGAAGACTTGAAGGCAAAGACCAAGATTTTTCAGAAGAAGCTTGACGAGGCTTCTTACAGGGATTATCCGTTGCTGGATGGTTTGCTCTGAGTGAGCATTTGTGGTTGTTGTTTTTTTTTTGAGTAAATCTGAGTTTCTAGTTAGGTGAAACAGTTGATCATGGTATGAACGAATTTTGCTCATTTATGAAATGTTTAATGAACAAAGGAGCATTCGCATGCTCTTTGGAGGAATGAAATTACATTTTTGAAAATGCTTGAAATGATGAAGAGGTAGTTTGTTTCATGGATCAGGCATAATAAGCTTTGAGCCATTTTCCATTGATGATGTTTCCTTCCTTTCCTCCATTGATTGCTAAAATTTTGTAGTATCCGCTAGACACTGCTTTGATAACAACATATGGCCCTTCCCATTTAGGAGAGAACTTAGGAGCGGACATGTCTTGTTGAATGTGCTTTGCCGTCTTTAATACCAAATCT
>NW_020638537.1:0-466 GCF_003573695.1 Papaver somniferum
GTTAATATTGCATGTTCCCCCAAGAAGTTAAAGGTAGGTTTGTACGCATAACCATGCCTTAGGCACCATATATATCCTTTGATGATAGCCTTTGCGAGATCATGGGGTATAGGATGCTCTGCATTGATCCTATTAAACATGCAATAACCATCAAGTCCTTTTGATGTACACTCGCTAGCATTTACAAGGGGTGGTGAGCCTTACATGTAAAATATGTGCTAGTAGTTTCTCAAACGCAAATTTCTTGGGAACTATAACTATTCCAAAATGGCAAAACATTCACCAGATCCATAAGTCACTTTAATGGTCCGCATTCTGCATGAATATTTTTCTAAATTTCACCTTGTTTTCTTTGTAATATGGATTATTTACCATTTTCATCTTAGGATGGTCTCAATCCTGTTTTACTGAAGACTTGGTGAAATGAGTGATATGCTTTCTTATTTAAAAGCATAATGGGGGGGGG
>NW_020638537.1:554-1000 GCF_003573695.1 Papaver somniferum
GGGGGGGGGGGGGGGGGGGGTTGATGCATCTAGTACTTTAGAAAACACTTATCGAGAGATATGTCGCTACTTCGTATTCTGTCAATCTTTTTCCTGTTCTCTCTTCCACTCAAACACAGTGATGTACGTATGATTCCTTCCAAAACGAAACATCATGTTACAACCAAAGTGTCTTTATGGTTATGTCAAAGTCTGTAGGAGTCAATTCCCAACATTTCATCGTCGGAATCAATATGGATTCAATAATCCAAATACTATAGTGATTTACATATCACTAGATTGACTCATTAAATTTTCTAAAATATGTTTCCTTCCAAATACATTAGAGACTATAAAAGATGCAGTCGATTACATTCTCATCACTGTGAGTTTACCCATGATATCCACTTGCATGGGTTTCTTTGAAAATTTAACAAGGTGTTACTAGCCCTTAGTACATATAAAGC
>NW_020638538.1:0-528 GCF_003573695.1 Papaver somniferum
AAGATTCAACACCTTGGTACGCGGATATAGTGAATTACTTGGTTACAAGACAAGTACCTAGTACAATGTCTAATTTTCAAAAGCTTAAGCTGAAGAAAATAGCCAAGAAGTACGTGTGGGATGAGCCCTACTTTTGGAAATACGGTTCTGATCAAATCATCTGCAGGTGCGTACCTAATTCTGAATTTCAATCTATTCTTACTTTTTGTCATACTTATGCATGTGGTGGTCACTTTGGTTCTAAATGTACCGCATTCAAAGTTCTTGAAAGTGGATTTTATTGGCCTACCCTATTTGAGGATGCATATATTTTTTGCAAATCTTGTGATAGATGTCAGCGAACTGGCAATCTAGGTGCTCGAAATCAAATGCCACTCAATCTTATTCTCACTGTAGAGATTTTTGATGTGCGGGGCATAGATTTTATGGGCCCTTTTGTCAATTCTTATGGAAAATATTATATACTTCTTGCTGTGGATTATGTTTCGAAATGGGTGGAAGCTAAAGCCACCCCTACTAATGATTCTC
>NW_020638538.1:539-1000 GCF_003573695.1 Papaver somniferum
TTTTGTCAATTCTTATGGAAAATATTATATACTTCTTGTTGTGGATTATGTTTCGAAATGGGTGGAAGCTAAAGCCACCCCTACTAATGATTCTCAAGTTGTTTGTGAGTTTGTGAAGGAATATATTTTCTCTAGACATGGTACACCAAGAGTGGTTATCAGTGATGGAGGTTCGCATTTTCAGAAATCCTTCCATGCTCTACTCAAGAAGTACAACATAACACACAAGGTTGGTACGCTGTATCACCCAAAAACTAGTGGGCAAGCTGAAATCTCAAACCGTGAGATTAAATCCATTCTTGAGAAAACCGTGAACACTACACGAAAAGATTGAGTTATAGGCTTAATATGCATTATGGGCATATAGAACGGCGTACAAGACACCGATTGGTATGTCTCCATATCGGTTGGTTTATGGCAAAGCTTGTCATCTTCCGGTTGAACTTGAACACAAGGCTTAT
>NW_020638539.1:0-322 GCF_003573695.1 Papaver somniferum
GTCATTAGAAACCCATCCTCTGGTTGATGTGGTTTTCCCAGGATATGATACTCTTATTGACTTTGTTTTCCCACCAACAAATTCTCTTCCAATTTTGGGAACATTTGATTTTAAGATGTGTCGGTTATTAAGTTTTGAGACTAAACCTAATTACTTTAGGATATTAGGGTCGACACATTTTCTTAAGGAAGACCACCTCTTTCATTGTGGTCAGCTGTGTGGGTCAAATATGATTGACTTAGAGGATCCCCAGTTATTCAGGTTGTTGTTATGTGCTTATAAGTTCTTAGTTGAGTTTTTCCAGACTCTAATACCTGAACCG
>NW_020638539.1:333-583 GCF_003573695.1 Papaver somniferum
TAGTTATTCAGGCTTTTGTTATGCGCTTATAAGTTCTTACTTGAGTACTTCCAGACTCTTCAACCTGATCTTCAGAATGCCTTTGAGGAAATCCAACCGATGAAAACCTGTTATCTAGACCTAGTTATAGAACCTGAACCTGAACCACAACTAGATGTAGTTGTCTTAAGCAAGGGTATGTTCGGTATCTTCTTGGTCTGTTGCAGTTTCCTCTTCTTGTGGGTAACACTTTTTGATCCAGATGACCCAC
>NW_020638539.1:767-1000 GCF_003573695.1 Papaver somniferum
AACTTTTTAGTTTCACTTTTGAAACTTCTAGCGTCACATGGTATCCGGTTAGCTAAGTTTACATACTGTTTCTCACCGAAAAGATACAAATTGGAATGCTAGAGATAACAACTTATTGAGACATTAGAGAAAAAGATATTGAGATCCTTGAAATTCAGGAGAGAACTTGTTCCTTTTAGAGGGTAACCGTGATGGACCTAACCATACATGATGGAAAGGCAAGTAGGTCAGGG
>NW_020638540.1:0-627 GCF_003573695.1 Papaver somniferum
TCAAGTGTTAATTCAAAACTCTTGATGTCTTGCATTACGTTAACTGAATCATTCATTAGATTCAATTCTTATAGGTTGGATTGCACCAAACACATATTGTTAGATCTTTTCGTGTTTGCCCGCTCTGATACCAATTGAAAAGACGAGGGTACCCAAATACACCACAAATCTTTAAATTATTCACCAATAAGTCCTCTTACAGAAAGTGATTGTCAATGGACAAAGTCGATACGACAAATCGGTATTCGTACTTTATGTGATCGTCTATGGATACGAGATCGAGACAATACAACAATCAAAGTGTGATAACAATGAGAAAACAGTTGCTCTCAATCATTGTTATACAGTGTCATAGTATCATTATACAACATCAAAGTCCAATTGTATCACAACTTTGACAACAATACTATGGTGATATGTGTCACTCCCCCTTAGTCAATACTTCATCTCAATATGAAAACCACTCCCCCTTACATAATGATCCGTAAACCATATGTATTTGTAGTGTGACCTACACATTAATTCTCCCCCTTTTTGTCAATATAAATTGGCAAAGGTACGAAAACTAGTGGGATCCTCATGAAATTTTCATAGAGATACTTCATGACCAAAAGAGAACAACATACC
>NW_020638540.1:638-1000 GCF_003573695.1 Papaver somniferum
AAGGTACGAAAACTAGTGGGATCCTCATGAAATTTTCATAGAGATACTTCATAACCAAAAGAGAACAACATACCGACTTGTTTCTGTTAGAGCACTGCTCGGTCAAACTCGCATGCGTTGTTATCTCAAGCATGTTTGTCAATGTTAGTGATCAAAACTATAAGTCTTGATTTCTAGTCTCTTATAGCTAAGTCTCGGACTAGGATAGTAAGTGTAGTTGAGCTCAAGGACTTCATGGCGATTCATCATACAAGTAGAAGATCTACTCAAGGAACCGGTGGAACTTCTTTACAAAAAGGTATGTGAAGACTTGAACTTATCTATCACTCAAAAGTCTATCTATTTTGTCTCCTACTCTTTGA
>NW_020638541.1:0-1069 GCF_003573695.1 Papaver somniferum
TGTTCTAGTATCTGTAAGGTTTATAATGAGCCATCATTTGTCCAGTTTTGACCTGAATTTAAGGTCTAAAAAGCAAAAACCAATTTTTGCCGAAAAGCGTAGGTAGCGGTTCACGCTTTGTTTCCGTTAAAATGAACCGAAATATTTTGTGGATTTTTATATGTGATACTGTTCTATGATCTGTAAGTGTTCTAATAAGCCATCAGTTGTCCAATTCTGACCTGAATTTAAGGTCTGAAAAGCAAAAAACCAATTTTTGCCGAAAAGCGTAGGTAGCGGTTCACGCTTTGTTTCCATTAAAATGAACCAAAATATTTTGTGGACTTTTATATATGATATTGTTCTATGATCTGTAAGCTTTCTAATGAGCCATCATTCGTCCAGTTCTGACCTGAATTTAAGGTCTGAAAAGCAAAAACCAATATTTGCCGAAAAGTGTAGGTCGGTTCACGCTTTGTTTCCGTTAAAATGAACCGAAATATTTTGTGGATTTTTATATGTGATATTTTTCTATGATCTGTAAGCTTTCTAACGAGCCATCATTTGTCAAGTTCTGACCTAAATTTAAGGTCTGAAAAGCAAAAACCAATTTTTGCCGCAAAGCGTAGGTAGAGCGGTTCACGCTTTGTTTCCGTTAAAATGAACCGAAATATTTTGTGGATTTTTAGATGTGATATTGTTATATGATCTGTAAGCTTTCTAATGAGCCATCATTCGTCCATCTCTGACCTGAATTTAAGGTCTGAAAAGAAAAAACCAATATTTGCCGAAAAGTGTAGGTAGCGGTTCACGCTTTGTTTCCGTTAAAATGAACCGAAATATTTTGTGGATTTTTATATGTGATATTGTTCTATGATCTGTAAGCTTTCTAACGAGCCATCATTTGTCAAGTTCTGACCTGAATCTAAGGTCTGAAAAGCAAAAACCAATTTTTTCCGAAAAGCGTAGGTAGCGGTTCACGCTTTGTTTCCGTTAAAATGAACCGAAATATTTTGTGGATTTTTATATGTGATATTATTCTATGATCTGTAAGATTTCGAATGAGCCATCATTTGTCAAGTTCTGACCT
>NW_020638542.1:0-394 GCF_003573695.1 Papaver somniferum
TCTAGTTAGGTGAAACAGTTGATCGTGGTATGAACGAATTTTGCTCATTTTTGAAATGTTTAATGAACAAAGGAGCATTCGCATGCTCTTTGGAGGAATGAAATTACATTTTTGAAAATATTTGAAATGATGAAGAGGTAGTTTTTTTCATGGATCAGGCATAATAAGCTTTGAGCCATTTGTCATTGATGATGTTTCCTTCCTTTCCTCCATTGATTGCTAAAATTTTGTAGTATCCGCTAGACACTGCTTTGATAATAACATATGGACCTTCCCATTTAGGAGAGAACTTAGGAGCGGACATGTCTTGTTGAATGTGCTTTGCCGTCTTTAATACCAAATCTCCTACTTGAAATGTTCGAGGTCTTACCATTTTTTTGTAGGCTCTGGAGAT
>NW_020638542.1:452-983 GCF_003573695.1 Papaver somniferum
TCTCTGTTTGTAGGCTTCCACATATTTTTCCACTTTGGTTCTCCTTGATTCCATCATATCTAGCTCAGCGATTCTTGATCTGGAGATTTCGGCCTCATCCCATTGTACACCACTGGATGCTGCAATCCTGGCTGAGGGAACTTTGATTTCTGATGGAAGTATGGCATCGTCTCCATAGACAAGGGAATATGGAGAAGTACCGATCGAGCTCCTTGGTGCAGTTCTGTAAGCCCATAGAGCCATGGGTAATTGCTCATGCCATGATCGAGGATTGTCATGAATCGTCCGACTGATAATCCTGACCAAAGTCTTGTTGGTACTTTCTGCTTGACCATTTCCTTGTGGATAGTAAGGCGTGGAGAAGATTTGTTTGATCCCATATTTATTGAGCAGCTTCTCAACATCTTGATTGGCAAAAGGAGTCCCGTTATCTGTGATGATATGCTTAGGAACTCCGAATATGCATATTATGTGATCTTTGATGAAGGCGGCAATCATAACTCCAGTGGTGCTTCGAAGAGGAATAGCTTC
>NW_020638543.1:0-405 GCF_003573695.1 Papaver somniferum
ACACGGTTGAGTCAAGAGTGCCGGGGGCGTTTGAAGCGTCCTTGCCATTCTTGACAAGTCTTGGCTCATACTGCACTCGGCCTGAAAAAAACCCCACCTAGGGTGCAGTCTCGTAACCATAAGCCCTATAGGAAAAAGGGATAAGAGGCTGCGAAAACAATTGGTTGTTGTGTAAGACTGGATGGGAGGAGCTAACCTTGTATGGTAGAAGTACGCCTCCTTGAAGAGGCAACCAGGGGGGAGATAAGGGCCGCACCCTCCATTAGGGAGCTGATAAGTGTCTTAAGACGCAAATGTCATGAGGCTTTTTATTCGCAAGGATATTAAGGCTTGTCATATTTGTGCAACAATCCTGAAGAGGCAATAATACAAAAGAAAAGGATAAGACGAGATCAATGGGTTTTC
>NW_020638543.1:433-1000 GCF_003573695.1 Papaver somniferum
AAGACCTTTAGCTTCAGTTTCCAGTTCTTCATTCTTCGTACGAAATTGAAGATTCTTGTCCTACGATTTCGTCGCAAGACAGCAATGTCATGGGGATTTATTTTCGCAAGAATATTTAGGCCTGTCATATTGTCGCAACATTCCTGAAGAGGCCATAATACAAAAGAAAAAGTTAAGACAAGATCAATGGGTTTTTGTATGAAAGTGCAAGGACGTCCTGCGATTTTGTCGCAATGACAAGAGATGGCATAATAAGACCTTTAATTAGGAAGGCAAAATAAGACCATATGATAAAACAAATTAATTATAAGCATTCATAACAGATTATTTTTTGCAAGAAAGATAATGAGAGGCAAGTATGGGAATCGATACACAAGAAGCATTATCTTTCTTATCAACAAAATATTAAAAGGAAAAGTTGACTCCAAATTGATTGAAAAATGTAACTCTCAAAAGTGATAAAAATAAGACAATTCAAGAAAACAAAGCTAGATAAGAAGCTCAAGCTTCAATATTAATGTCAGTAGCAGGAGATGACAGAAATTCTTCGCCAACATTCTCGCAAGC
>NW_020638544.1:0-206 GCF_003573695.1 Papaver somniferum
TTGCGTAATTGCGGAATCTAGTGTCTTGGTTACCTCTAGCACCCATTGTTAATATTTTTGTATATATATTTTTAAATCTAAAAATCCATTATCTTTACAAGTCCGAGCAACGAACTTTTACTACCACTTTCAAAACTATAACAAAATGGCGCCGCCGACGCGGACTTGTATATAGATTGATTTATTTTTTTTAGGTTTATTATTTT
>NW_020638544.1:406-543 GCF_003573695.1 Papaver somniferum
TTTTTTTAACCCTACAGAAGGGTATTATTATTAAAAAAAAAAATTATTATATAAACTGTGTGCAGGGAAGGACGACGATTACTATATCGTCTCGGCCCCTCGGGTTCGCACACGGCATATGAGTCGTGGCCCGAGTC
>NW_020638544.1:743-1000 GCF_003573695.1 Papaver somniferum
ACCCAATCTCATGCAACATGGTAATATCTTTCCTTAACTCTTTTTCTTCAAGTGGTAACAGTTTCTCCTTGTTCATGCTTTTAATTTTATCTTTAGAACATTGAGGACAATGTTATATTTATCTTGTGAGTGTGTTTTGGGATGAGGAGCTAAACCTATTAGCCGAGGCAACGGAGGAAGCTATTGTCCCAGATTAATTGGTATAATTCTATTTTTATTATTTATTTGCAATATTTTTATATGATTATTTGCATGGA
>NW_020638545.1:0-470 GCF_003573695.1 Papaver somniferum
AACCGGACTTATATTCCCGAAGAACGACCTAGTATTATCAATCACTTCACAATAATCTTAATCGACGCAGCGAAAAAAGATATTTCGGAATCACAAACGATGAGACGAAGTGTTTGTGATTACTTTTATATCTTGCCTATCGGAGATATCAATCTCAAGCCAATTATTACAATTGTACTCGTACGATAGAAACAACAAGATCAGATCACACAACTACGAGAAAGTAGTATCGGTCTGGCTTCACAATCCCAATGAAGTCTTTAAGTCGTTAACCTAGTTTAGAAGAAGAAACCAAAGGTTAAAGGATAATCGACTCTAGCTTAGAACAACTAGTATCACACAGAAGGTGTGGGGATTAGGTTTCCCAGTTGCTAGAGTTGTCCTTTATATAGTCTTTCAAATCAGGGTTTGCAATCAATGTTAGCTTGGTAACAAAGCATTCAATATTCATCGTTATATGAAAACCTGAT
>NW_020638545.1:507-863 GCF_003573695.1 Papaver somniferum
GTAACAAAGCATTCAATATTCACCGTTAGATGAAAACCTGATTAGATTCAAGCTAATATCTTTCAACCGTTAGATCAAAAACTAGCTTGTTACACACAAATGAAATGCACGTTTCTAGGCTTGTGTAACCGTACCCAAACTTGTACATTTGTTGGTTCAACAATAGTCAACCAAATGGTTAGCAATATGATCACTTTCATATCAACCATATTCGTCTTCACCATAACTAGTTCAAATGACTCAAATGAACTAGTTAGAGAGTCGTTCAATTTCTTAGATGTTATGTAACTACACAAGACACAGTCGAAGCAAAAACGGTTTGATTCACTCGAATCGGTTCATGAACTTTATAGCCA
>NW_020638545.1:881-1000 GCF_003573695.1 Papaver somniferum
CTTAGATCTTATGTAACTACACAAGACACAATCGAAGCAAAAACGGTTTGATTCACTCGAATCGGTTCATGAACTTTATAGCCACGGTTTGCAAAAGCATTCCTTAGTTTATATAAACA
>NW_020638546.1:0-263 GCF_003573695.1 Papaver somniferum
TCGGTCTTTGGCCTGTGTGTTGACTATGAGCGTTTTGCTCTTTTTCGTCGCACTTCTTCCACTTCTCTTGGACTTGGGCGCTTGGATACTTGGGATACTTCTCTTCTTAGATATTTTCAGCACTTTGTAGCTCCTTTTTGGATGATTCACCTAATAGTGATAAATAAGAGAAAACAATGGTAATAATACGAATACATGCAAGAATAATAGCTAAAATAAGTATGGAATGGACACTAAAATCATATGAATTATGCACTTATCAA
>NW_020638546.1:274-1000 GCF_003573695.1 Papaver somniferum
AATATTTTCACAAAGAAGTGCAACACTTGATTTTTCGTCTTCATTAGAATCATAGTTGTCAGACATTTCATCAAGAGTTGCAGCAAGACCTTTGTTCCCAGTGTATTTCTTTCGATTTGGACACTCATTTGCAAAATGACCAAAACCTTTACACTTAAAGCACTGAGGCATATCCTCATCATCAGTTTCATCATTATCCCTATTTTTAGGAGAAACACGATTATGGGGTTTATCCGATGACCTGGATTTATCTCTGGCGAACCGTTTACTTCTCTTCAAAAGAAGATCCCTAAACGACCTTGTGATCAACGAGACTGACTTTTCAAGATCTTCATCTGATGAATCAGCCTCAGAAAGATCATCTTCAGAGATGCGGACACTTTTACTTTTATCAAGTAATTTAGTGTTTTTTAGTGCTTTGAAAACAACATCCTTACAAGACTTGGACGTATGCTCATGATCAAATATCTTTAACTTCCCAACCATAGTATTTCTGGATAGTGTTGCGAGATTATTTCCTTCAACGATGGCATGCTTCTTAAAATCGTACCTAGATGGCAGCGATCTGAGAATTTTCATCACAATGTCCTTTTCAGGAATAGTCTTACCCAATGCAAAACATGCATTAACAATTTCAGACACTTTGTGATTAAACTCATCGAATGATTCTTCATCTGCCATATGAAGGTTTTCCCAATCAGAATTTAGGTTTTGAAGCCTAGCTTC
>NW_020638547.1:0-639 GCF_003573695.1 Papaver somniferum
CCAAGGAGAATGGGAAGCTTTGATATGGTCAATCACCGAGGATGTCTATGAAGAAAATTTTAAAATGCTTATTAAGCATTGGAAGACCGCCTACCCCGATGTCATTACTTACTTGGTCAAAGATGTGTTGGAACCTAATAAAGAAAGGTTCGTGAGTTGTTTCACAAATCGGCACAAACACTTCGACAACCAAGCCACAAGTATGGTAGAGTCGGCTCATTATCGGTTGAAGAAGAACCTTTTTGGTTGTGTTGACACTTTTGTCACGGTTTTTGATGCAATTGATGAATATTTCAAAAGTGATGTTGTGAGAATTAAAACCGCGTTCGAGCATGACCTTATGTTTAGACACAAGAATTATGGTACTAATTGGATACGGGAATTAACTTATAGAGTCTCCCATCTATGCATCGACTTGTTGATGAAAGAAGTGGATTTGATTAAGACATTAGGCGCCACCTTGGAGGAAGAGTGTGTTTGTATAATGAAGAAATCTATGGGACTTCCATGCCGCCACGACCTACTTTGGTACAAGGATGGTATCACACCATTTGAGGATATTGATCATTTTTGGAAACAATTAAGCTTCGATCCTCTCCCAACCGAAGACGACGAGGATGATCTAGAGATATGGGACAC
>NW_020638547.1:650-1000 GCF_003573695.1 Papaver somniferum
TTAAGCTTCGATCCTCTCCCAACCGAAGACGATGAGGATGATCTAGAGATATGGGACACGACAAATGGGAAAAAATTGGCGGAGATGTATAGGAATATGTCCCGACCTCAAAAGAAATTCCTATGGGACAACATGATGCCGGTCATGTATCCTTTCACCCAAGAAAATATTTTGGAACCGGAGAAGAGTGACCCGAAAGGTAGGAAGAGTAAGAAAATGAATAATTTTCAAACTACACAAGCCAACAAGGAACAATTGGCTAATAAAAGGAATCCATCCGGCGTTGACTACCATGATGCAAGGTTTGAAAAGGCAAAGAAATAAATTGAGAAGTTGATGAAGGAGGAAGA
>NW_020638548.1:0-512 GCF_003573695.1 Papaver somniferum
TCTATTGGGATATAGCTTCACTTTTGCTTTATTATACTATTGTTTGTGTGAAGTTACTATTTGCAAAATAGGTTACATGGAAGGATCTCCAACTTTTCAGATTGTTGGTGTATGGGGAATTCGTCTTGCAAGTCGGGCTGACGACTTTAAACCAAGCGCTAAATGGGAGGCAACCCATAGGATGAGTATTTCTTGTCTTGTATTTATTTCTTGTCTTGTTTTTAGCTTTTTCTTGTCTCGTATTTACTTTTTCTGATTTCTTGTCGCATATCATTATATGATTTCCCACCTTGACTTTCTTTGGACGATTCAATTTACATTGAGGACAATGTAAAGTTTAAGTGTGGGGGAGTGGTTAAGCATTTGCATTGTAAATTTTTCATGAAATTTTCAATTTTTGTGTAAAATAGTGAATAAACAAACTCCAACTTGTAGTTAGTTTAGAGTCACATAGTATACATGTCGCTAAGATTACATCGAAATTCTCATAAGAGTGACTGAACTTAGAGATG
>NW_020638548.1:523-949 GCF_003573695.1 Papaver somniferum
CATGTCGCTAAGATTACATCGAGATTCTCATAAGAGTGACTGAACTTAGAGATGACAGAGAACATGATCGGGTTTCTTACTTGTATGAGAGTTAAAGTTGGATTTAACCATCCCAGTGGCAAATGAGGTGCAGACTGAATTCGGTATTAGATTTGTGATCCCCTATAGTGGAGACTACCCATGTTACATCATGAGAGGCACCGACCTTCAATTCTTTATACCTGTCTAAATTTGTGCTTTTAGAGTGTGTGTGTCACCGTACGTAAACTCCGGGTAAAATGGTGAGCTACCCAACCTCCCACCAATAGAAGCACTATTTTGATCTCTTGAGTGCTATTTTATCAATCATGAATGGTGACATCGAATTGCTAACTTACATACCACTTGTAATCTTGTTCGCAGTTAGCACCATCCACTTTATCTCTC